>NC_084915.1:14611647-14911647 GCF_949316345.1 Pungitius pungitius
AGAGAAGATGGAACAGAAGCTCAAGAGGAGAAATTGGATTTATTGGAAAGAGATAAAAAAAAAAGAAGAAGAACAACAACAACCAGAGCGGTAGACAAGGAAGGAATGAAAGGGAGCCATGGAGGGAACAAGCTGGAAAATAGCACAAGGACAATGGAGACTAAAGACGTTACTGGTAACTTAGCATGTTTGTGAGTAAAGGTGCAACGTGTGTAAACACAACAGAACCCTATAAAGTGGTTTGGTTAAAAGGACCATTTACCCCACATGGTTTCCCTCTCACTTCTATTGCTCATCGACCTGTTATGGTGTCGATGGCTCAGTTTTGGAGGTACTAGCTGACGTTCTCCTTCTCTCGAATATATACTGCAGCACTCTCTCCCCCGCTTTCACTCTCTATTATGACATTAAACTTGTTAATGACCTTGATACGACCCCTGTGGTACATATCTACAACTCCCCACAACGATGTTCATTTCAGTTTTATTTCTGCCATTTAGTCTTTTTATTTCAGACTTTCCTAACCATTACTTTTAATCAGCATCCCCCCTTTGGTCAAACACCCCTTTAACTTACACCTGTCTGCACACGAGCTGCTTTCAATCAGCTGCAATCACTCTATCCGTCCCCCATGTGCTGTGAAAAACTAAAGGAAAATAAATGTATTCTATTCCCTCCCTCCAAAGCCCTCTCTCGGTCTTTACACGTCACCCCTTTTCCTCTCCGTCCTTATTTTCCTTTGAAATGTCGAACGAGCAGATGCTCTTTTCCACCTGCGCTGGCCTCGGGACGTGGAGATCTGCCAATAGTTTGCGCTCCGACTTGCCATTTGTTTTGCAGCGCACCCTCTCAGGTCGGTTCCGCCATCTTTGACCGGATTGCACGACATCTGCCGCCGGCAACGCCGTGACTCTTGGCGCTTTCCGAAAACCCCCTTTTCTCCCTTGAACTTTTTTCTTCATATATCTGCAGCTGGAAATCTGCCCACCGTCGCAAGCTCGAGCTGCACAACACTGCAAGCTGTTTTTCTCCAAAGGAAAATCCTGCTCCCTACAAGACCTTTCCATCACAAGTGACGAGTTGGCCACAACACTCAACGCAACAACAGAATGTAAAGCGAAGGTCGAAATGCAGTTACGCCTTGATCTTTATAGTTTTGAACTTTAAAGGATTTTTTTTTTTTGGGCATCGAAAAAGTCCAGCGAATAATTTAAAAAAGTGAACTCCCCTCAGTTGAAGTTGTGGCTTGCGTGTGACTTGTTTCAACCCAGACGATAGGAAATTATTTAATAAGACCTTTGTCCAACTTGTAACTTCATCTCAGTCATGATACACTTTGCCATTGTTTACTAATATATTGACCTTTTTTTTTATTCATTGAAAAAAGTTTGAGTTCGGTCTAAGGTGATTCAGAAGATTTGTTTCTCCTGACCATCATCTTAAAGGATAGATAACACCAATCAATTGGCTAAAATCATTATTTTTCCATGGAAAGGCAACGATCAGATCTTCGCTCATGGAGGCCAAAGAATCCATCCACGTGATCTTTGTGTAGTTCACATCTGGTGGACTTTAACAACCAAACTGTCACCGTTGACTAACATTAATCCGTCTTGACAGCGCTGACCTTTTGTGGGGACTCGAGGAGTCGTAGCTTATTAGCAGCATTGCACCATGAACATTTATTTACTCTCTTCTGTAAGCGTCAATACTATTCCACAACAGAGTAATGCTCTCTAAACAGTTATGAGACATGAATAGATTATACAAAAGTGGCGTTTGAACTGTATTTACCTACTGTCCCATTAGCCGGGAGATAAATAGTTTGCTAAGTGGCCACTTTCTGTTTTTTTTCCCTCTTCAATGTCCTTCTATTGAATAAAAAACAGTAGTGAAGTGAACAGTTTAGCACAGGCATCATTTGTGACCAGCAGCAGCCCAACCGGGGCCAGCGAGTGGGTTACTGGTTGGCCTGCAAGCTACAGCGGCTCATCAACTGGGCCTGCAAGTAGTCAGTAGTTCATTTTTTGTCTAATTTCAACAACAATTTCCACATTGTGAGACTCTGTGTGGTGGAGAAAAAAAAAAGGTAATTCATGTGCATCCAAAGGGGGCAGTGGCGTTTGAGTTTCCGCATGGTGCCGTTTTGAACTGGATAGGTGCAGCTGAACCTCTGTAGCGGAGCCGGCGTTACATAAAACGTTGCTGGAGTGTGTGTCTGTGTGTCTCGTGTGCATGAGTAATCTTTGCCCCCTGAACATGTAGTGATTTCATTGGCATACATGAGCGAGCAGCGTCCAACGACCCAACGTGTGAAGCTGAAGAAACGCTCGCCCCCTTTTACTTCTGGCTCTGTCTCTGTTTCCCTCTTATTCCCATATGGATGACACACATGGTCCAGCAGCTGATGTGCTGTACAGCATGATGTCGTTTGCTGCTCACCGCGCGCATCGAGTCGCAGACTGAGGCAACGGATGTGCCAAAAGAGAAGTGCGCCATTAAATAAAAAAAGAAGACAAAGCATGGAGGTTGGGGGTACTATACTGCTGTATTTGTGTGTTTATATAGAGATGTAAAAATAGTTAAACTCCAAACTCTTACAGAAAGTTTCTTTTTTTATTTTAGGAAAACTTTATAGTGATATGAGGGCTGTTTTTGCAGATGTGGAAAATACTCTTTTAAATACTATTTTTTAATCTTAAAAAAGGTTGGCTTTTAAATCCACACAGTATTATGTTTTTAATGCCGTTTAAGAAACAAGGCTAATTTTGTACCTCTAACATTGGAAATAAAGCTAAACAACAAGATTAATGAAAAACTCCAAATCCAAATTCTATAGTAATTGCTCCCTGGGAGGTGGTGGAAAACTAATATTATTTCATACATGCATTAAATGACCCAACATATTTGGACAGCCCATAAGGCTGTTTTTCATGGGCTGGGTTAGGCCCTGATAACCTTCTTAATCCTCTATGTAACAATATCTAAAGCTATAGAGGGCATCCAACTTCATTGAAGTTTGTAGAGGGCCCTTTTTTAGTTTCAGAAAACATTTCTGGACTTCACTGAGTCCTGGCATCAACCCGATCCATAATGTCTGAATGCACTCGATGATCTCGTTGAAAGCTCTTCTCGTTGTCATGTGAGAGCAGCACTCCACCCCCCCCCCCCCCCCCCCCCCCAAGTGAAGGCGGCGGCTGTTGCGTCAGCGCCGCACAATGCCCCGGGCTTTTCTTGCGTTGACCGATGCTGTCTTTTTTCACCTCGGGAGGAAAGTCTCTACAATTGCCGATGAGCAACCAGCAAAGACGCAAGGCGTTGCAACAATGCAAATGAAGCCCGTCGAGGCTGCTTTTCTCTCATCAGCGGGCACAAACTTCTAAGGGAACTCATCGTCGCTGTAGAACCCCCCCCCCGGGGAAATTCATGTAGAACTTGAGTTGAAATCGCCGACCACCTGTCAGCGCTTCTCTCTGATCATTCTCGCTCCCTCGGGGTCCATCTCAATCCTCCCGTGGAAGTGTCCATCGATGCTTCCCTCCCGTCTCCCTCTCGTCTGACTTTGTTCAGACTTGTTTTTCTCTCTCTTTCCATAAGCACGCTATTCAGTGCCTCTTCAACGTTCCTCCCACCTTCCCAGTTCCTAGACATGTCATTTAAGCACATTATTTGTCATTCATTCACCTCCTATATGTTCTTTCTGGTCATTTCACTTCTCTTTCACACTGTCACTCTGTTCTCAACTCTTCCTCTGGCTGCTTAATTTCCCTTTGGGTCTCTTTCAGCTAAAAAAAATCCATTCATCTCTGGCTGGTGTCCCTCTCGCTTCCCCGTTTTTCTTTTTTTTGATAAAAATAATTTCCATCCTTGTACTCTGTCAACATTTGAGTAGTCCTCAGTACATCCGTGACGTGTGTGTGTATATGTATTTGTGTGTGTTTGCGTGTGAGTGTATATACGGCTCGCCCCTCACACCAAGCCAAGGCCCTGCTCCCCTGACGAGAAATCCATTATCTTCACGATGCTCTTGGACTCGGAGGAAATTGAGTTACGCAACCTTATCGACTGGCCAGGACTCAGAGTTCTTTTTATCCTGAACCAACTTAAGTTTCTTTTTGTCTCGTGCCTCCGTCTCAATCCGTCACTTTTGTTTTAGCGGGAATATCTAAGGCAGAAAGGGTCATTGGAAAAAAAAAAAAAAAGCCTCATTTAGATTAGAAATCCTCTTGGCCATCGGAGACATGGGACTAAACTCAACTCGAGTCGTAACTCTAAGGCACATTTGTGGCTTGAGAATAATGGATATCACCCTCATTCTTTTCCGTTTAGACTTCTTTTACTGTGCAGTTCAACAACACTGGTCCTTCAACTCTTTATTTTCCTTGTCAACCAAAAACACGTAAACATAATTTATCACAGGAATACGTCCGGGACCTTTTACTCTCACAATGAAAAATGAGCAATCATTAATATTGAATGATGGATTCATGCATGTCAACATGATAAAATATATGATTTAATACCTTTTGAAAACCAAATTGTGTATAATTTTCTTCCAAATGAGAAAAAGAAAACCATCAATAGCTCTAACCGGTATGTTGATATGAAGGCGTTGAAAGCGATGACACATGTCACACCATCCAACAGATTCCTCATGCGCGCCAAGAATGTCACCGAGGGCGACCGGGCCTCATGTGACACATGGACGTATGAATCGAGAGACTCGTTAAGACTCGGGAAGCAAATATCGGTGACTCTTCCGCTCCGTATCGCTCAACCGGAGAGATTCGTGGTGTTAACAACCAGAAGGTTAACGTTGTGAAATGATTAAAATCAGCCAATGTTTTTGTCACATAATCAGGGGCTAATTAACTGACAAATTAATCAGAAAAACAGTCATTAAAGTGGCAGTCAAAACCTCAGGGTGAATCCGCGCACCGGTGCTGTCAACTCACAGGAGCAATGTTTGCATGATGCAAATCCTGATAAATCATTCACGTGGCAGGACTTGTGAAGGAGCCACCGTGACGTGAAAAGTGATGATTAGAATTATGGACCATTGTTCGGCTTGGCTAGATGCAGTAATTAATTTATCCTGCCACAACAAGTGGCACCCCCCCCCCCGCCGATGTCGTCTAATTGGTGATGTGCCGAGTCTGCTCCCACATCTGTGGACAAAGACAGATTGACGGATCTTCAGAACCTGACACTGACAAAATGACTGCAACAAGCTTGTTCCTCGCCTTCTCCGTGAGTCAGACGGAACTCTTCGGCTTTGTGGGGGCAGAGCGGATGAGAGGATAGACGTCCACGAATGCAGTATAAGAGGAGGGGAATGATTCATTCTGTTTCATCCCTGGATCTGATCTCCATGACGCCGTGGCTCACTGAAAATAGAACATCCCCAAAGTCTCGTCAACGCCGCTCCATCACAGAAAAGATTTCCAGCTGTCAAACCTACGATGTTTTTTTTGTGTTATCGGTGGATGGTTTTCATCGTTATGTTTGTCACGCTGAGGAAAAGGACTTTCCAGGGTAGAGAAATACGCACAGGGTCCTTCATTTAGACTGTTCCTCTTTTATTCACTGTCAAAAGATCATCTCTATTTGCGCGGTAGAAGACGTCTTTGAGGATAATTGTGAAAGAGCCTTTCGTATTATTGTTCCAAACCAGCATGTTACCTTACTGGGCACATTACTGACATATCATTTGTGGTTATTTCTTTCAGAATCCAGTGAGCAATTCTATATTTATTTTTGTAAGGCAATGAAAAGTTGTTATTGCTTATAGCCAGGGCTGTTTTTCCATCCTATTAACCCCACGTACCATCTTTTCAACAGCCCAATCATCACTGCCCAATAGATCTGTCAATATTATCCACCACTCTTTGCTGTGATGGCTTTGAGACAATCGGACGGTCAGGAGAAAAATACTCCCCGTGTATTTCAGAAAGCGGCACGTGTGGGGTTAGCTTCAGGGAAAAAGGCCGCGAGACAAAGAGGCGGGTTTGCCTCGTTTTGTCGTCGCAACTTGCAGGAGGCACAAAAAGTTCCTGCTCGGTGGATTGAGCACCAAACTGTCAGAGCATTTCAGAGGCTGACATGACGACGGTGGAAGCCACACAGGGCAGGTTACTGTCCGTCTCAAAATGTCAAGGTTTACAAAGGCATCTGTCACGCACAATTTGAAAAAAGCTGAGTTCCACTAGTGGCGACACCTCGAGGGCTCTCATTTCGCGTTTTCTTTTTCTCCCCATTAGCAAGCGTTTGAATACTCCGTGGCACCCATCTGCTCCCCCCCCCTCACTTTAGAAAACAGTGGCTTACTTTGGCAACGCTGATGAAAGAGTAATACGTCTGCTAATTTATGGGTTCTCCTCTGCGCTCTTTGCAAATTATGAGGTCACCCATTTCATGATGAAACTACTTTAAAACTGGGGAAACATCTTCGCAGGGTTATTCAAAATGAGCTGTAGTCCAAAAAGATGAGCCGGATCAATTTAGTTCAGATGTTCAGACCTGTAAGCACGATCAAAGGGCAAGGAGACCTTCCTGCGATGCGGATGGTTTAATGGATGGATGGATGGACAAACAGGGAGATAGAGAGGGGGGGGGGTGGGGGGGGGTGGAGCTCTGCATTCCAAAAGTTATGTGACAGCAAGCAGCACCTGACCTTATCAGCGTGAGAGGAAATCTACCGTTTCAGCTTCAAAGAGCTAATGAATATAAATGAAAGGCATCGACAAAAATGAATTGGCCTCAGATTAAAGATCAGACCCATCTGTAATTGTGATTATGCATGCATTCGCCCCATCGAACAGATGAGAGATATCAATCGATGGCAAGCATCAGCACTTTCTGAGTGTAACGGGCCAATGACCCGTCCTCTTTTCCCCCTCTCTCTCCTCTGTGGGCTCACAATTTAGTGTGTGGAAGGACATGAGATGTGTATCCATGCATGCACATGCAGGACATATGCTGCATATGAATGCAATGAAATGTATGACTTATTGTGCAGTACTTTTTGACGAGCTTGCACAATGCCGTCCGTGTTGTGTGTAGGTGTAGGTGTGTGTGTGTGTGTGTGTGTTTGTGTGTGTTTGTGTGTGTGTGTGTGTGTGTCTCAATGAGCATCCTGGTGGAACAATTTTATACATTTAGTAAGTAAAATTAAATACATATATTCTCCCATTTATTAGAATCATCCATCATGTTATACTGTATATTTGTTATAATAAAATGAAAATCTCTAATGGGGACATACTGTATACTACGAGGCATACATAAAAGATGAAATATTTACCACTACCTGTTTTTTTTATAATACCACCCCTCAAGGTTACGTTTAAGAAATACCCTTGCTTTTAAAAAAATATTTAATTACTGATTAATTGTTATAGATCCAGCATTTAGAACTAACAATAGCTTCTGTTTAATTGCCATGAATATGACAGGATGAAGGAAGAAAGTGAAAGATTGAGCAAGACAAAGACAAATATTTATCTTGTTGAGTGAATAATTTTGTATTAATCAACATTCATTTTATTATTCAACAAAGATATGTGTATGTAATACACGCCGTGCATCTGTTAGCCTGTCAGCAGTGCTCCTGGAGGGGCTTATCAGCAGGACCCAGTTACGGGTTAAATACCCCATGCCTCGATACTTTGATCTTACTGCCGATGGTTGGGTGGGGTGGAGGATGACAGCATGGGAGATGAAAGGGAGAAGGGTTGTGGGGTGTGGTGGTGGTGGTGGTGGTGGTGGTGGGGGGGGGGGGGGGGGGGGGGGGGGAGAAAGTGTTGCAATGCAGATAAAGAGATGAGAAGGAGAGACTGATGGACACACAGGAGATGCGTGAGTGTCGTTACAACAGATTGTAATGCAGTCTGTTGAATCTGTTCAAGTTACTCAAAGCAAAGGTTTTCATGTAAAACGAGTGGACAATGCAAATGTTTAATGGTTGCGATTATGATCTTATCTTATAAAGTGAAAAAATAACAAAATATAACTCAGCTGCGTAGGTTTTGACTATTTTTGACGCGTTTTCTGGTTTACACGTTTTCATCTGACAGCTCAGATAACTTTATAGACTCCCAATTCCCTGTGCCATGTTTCCATGTTTACATTCCCCCGAGGTTTTATTCAATGACGTTTGCCTGTGAAAAAGTTTCCACAGAGGATCATAAAATATTCATCTTGTCTTCATAGGAGTCAGTCAGTCAGACAGGGAACAATACGGAAAAAAAAGCCACGAGGTAAATAGGACGAGACAGAAAGGTGGGAGAGAAATGTAAAAAAAAAAAACTGAAGCAGGCAGACAGATGAAACCCCCCAAAAGTGATGCTTGCCCCCCATGTTCTCCTCTACAGCGTCTGGCTGCATGGCTTCTATATAAAACCTCCCCTGGCTAGTTTCCTTCTGCAGGGATTAAACTCAACCCTCATTTTTTCACATCCAGCTCGTTTTGGGCCTTATGCGTCTCCGTGGCTCAATCACTGCGTTTGTGCGTGATGGGACTGAAGGAAGATTTTGTGTGTTGTCTTTCTACATCCCTCATGTTTCGTTCCTACCTGTTTGGCTGCTTTCATCCTCCATAGGGTCTTCCTTGGCGTGGATTCGCAATTAATTCCTCTTAGCGACTGCATGCTTCGTGATGGCCTTGGCAGCCGCATCAAAAAGGAGGGACGGCAAAGTACACCGTGTTCGCTGTGAAGGTAAGGGGCCCACGGTGCATCACAAGAAGACATCAGGGTAGGATGTTTTTCTTTTATGAACCATTTGAATCGTCAACAGGGTAAAATCACGAATGAGATAAGACAAAACATTTGAGGTTGTCTGGATAGTCGGTCTTCATTGCAGGTCAGAGGGAATATTAATTCAGTAAAGCTGGTGAATAAATTAAGGTTAACATCAATGTAGCCATCACAAAACTGTGGCTTCTGAAGTTAGGGGGCTCTTTATGTAATGAACATTGCTACTTAACATTTTCTCATAAATGGCCTATCTATTTAAACATGATCGATTCAGCAACCTTTTGGTAATTCTCTCATATTAATCAATGTTTCTGCCCAGTAAACACGTTTGGCAGGGAAAGTGAGCCTTTATTTATTGGAGCCAAAATGCCTGGCTTTGAAATACTGCATTTTCCTCGAGCATTTGGATTGAAAATGCTTGATGCATTTTATGTGTTTAATACTTTCTGCAATGTGGAAGGATTTTGCTTAAAAGTTAGCTTTTCAAAACTGGATAATTTTACTATTTGACCGTTATTATTTGATTAGCTACAGCATAGACTTCCTCTGTTGTGTCTTCATCACGTACATTACAAACAATGTGAAGAAATTTCCTGAATGCAAGGGAGCATTCTTGCAGGTTGCACACTCACATGAACAAAAGGCCCGATGGCCAGTCCGCGATTGCCTTTTAATGATCTTTCATCGCTGAGGGGGACACTGAGAAGTGGTGATAGGAAATAAAGCGTTGTTTCTTTAAGCTGTGTTCTACTTTTTCGTGGTTTTCCTGCAGACTGTATGCAGACAGCATGTGCATTTCCAAAGATCCTCTCAACCTCCACTGGCTGCTGATCATTCACATCCCTTCCAACAGAGCGCTGTTGCATGCTTTGACTTTTACATTGAGTGATCTTCATGCTCAGCCAGTTCCTCCCGACCAAATAACAATGAGAAGGTGTCCGTGACAAGCGCCGCACTCTTAACATCCACCCGTTATACCTGGGAGCATTAGAAGGTCATTGTCTCGGGGGGGGGGATTGAGTATGAATCCATTCCACCATCATCCCGGTGGAGAGTTTGCATTGTTTTTGCCCCCACCTGTGGATTGGCGTCTGATATCGAACGGGGGGGGGGGGGGGGGGGGGGGACATGATGAGGCGCACAGAGCAGTTCCTTCCTCCGGGGACAGCGCTGTTAGTTGATCATCATTTAAGGTGGTGCTTGCAAATTGGCTTTAGATTTCACTGACACAACCAGCTGGAGCAGCCCCTTCGCTATCCTAGGAGGACTTTGTCATGACGATGGCGTTTTTAAGCTTAAATGAAAAAGTCCTTGTTGACCAAACTAGTTTGAAAACCGTCATAATTGTTTCTGCAATACGGAGCTTCTTATAAGTCTCTTGAAAATATGATATAAGACGATGCAATTTCACAGTTAATTGCCAGCATTGGGAGAATTATGGGTGCTAGAACTGGGGTCATGGTCCAGTAAAGGTTGATAAACCCCGTTAAAGAGCCCTGTTAGAAGTCTCCTTCTGAGAATACAGATGAGTAGCTATCGACCTCCGCTTTGCTTTGCTCAGCCTGATTGATTTCGCTATTCGCCACACATTTCTCTATTTTCTCTGCAGCCCTGATCTCTCTTTGCCCACTCTCACCCTGGTGGCCACCTCGTGCACCATTTCAACTTTGAAGCTTCACGTGAGGCACTTTTCGTTGTCGCATGTTCATTTTACAATCTCAGCTAGTTGAAACAAACCTGACGGCGAGACGCCCGCTGGTTTCCGATCAAGCACTCGAGTCAGATCACGTCGGGTGTTCGCGCGTGTTTTTGAAAACCTACAATCCACCACTGGCTTGTCGCCGTTGTGAGGAGGAGCAGAAGCCCGAAAGATCACGGGCGACGGGAACATAAAAAAAAAAAAAAGGCTGTCATGTTTTGTTTGGTGTTGCAACTGCGTTTTCTACAGAGAGCCCCGCCGCTCCCTTCACCCACTCAGTTGACTGAAGTATCTGCAGCAGGACCCTCGCATCCAGAAATGTCACAACATCTCTTTTGTGTTATTTTGTAAGGTTTTCGGAGTGGCAATACCTCAAACCCCCCCCCCCCCCCCCCCCCCCTCCGGCACTCTTTCTACTACACAGGGCTGATAAGATAGCGGTAATGGTGGTAAGAGACGACGTTGTGAGTCAATCTCCCTTTTGTCGGTGTCGCTGACACCGCCCGGCGGTTTGTGTGCCCTTTTGTATGTGCATTATTTTGTGTGTTTTGTGTGCAAAGTGTGAAGGTGGCCAAGGATAAAGTGCTTGACTGCGGCCAAACGCGCCCGTTCATCCCTCTCGTCATTGTCTCTCAGTCAGGTGTGAAAAGGGGGGAGCGACGGATAGCGAAGGAGACAAAGCAAGAAGGCCTGAGTGCACAAAACGACAAGCCCAACCTCATGATCTAATTTGATATCCAATTTGTTGAGTTACCCCCCCCCCCCCGCCCCCCGGCCCTGTCCTCTTCCCCCCCCCCTCTTTCTCCTTCGCTCTCCTTGATCCTTGCCCATGCATCACTCATCCTCTGTTCCCTCCTTTTTCCTTTCTTGAACGCCACGCTCTTGCCAGCCCTTTTGCAAGTGTATAGCCGAGGTAATTTTAGCTTAACGGCGCGCTGCTTGCCTTGCAGCTTGAATAAGCAGCTGTGTGTGTGTGGAACCTCGCTGTCGTCTTAGCTTTGCCTGACAGTGGATGTGCAAACAGGATTACAAACCCATTGTGCGCTCTGAGAGGAAACTTAATTTTAGAGCTTTAGTGTAATGTCTGCCGCACTCTTTTAAGAGGATGCATCACTGATTGTTATAAATGTGGTGTCCATAGGTGTTTAAATGTAGAAGCCACAACTAAGCTTAAAAATACATTCCGCCGACTCTCATGAGGTTTTCGCCTTAATATCGTATTCAGACCTGTTTGGTTTTTTCGTACCTCAATGTAGCCTTTGGCCACTTCTCTAAATGTAGGCATCTTAAAATTCCAACCCATGCAGGCACAGAATAGTCCTGAGAACCAATTTGAATTTGAGCAGCTGAGCCGTCTGACCGTAGCAGCACTGATGGGAGAGAATACGCGATGCATCACGCAGGATTTATTTACCTGATTAGGAACAAACTAGTCAACGAGACTGAAGATAATGATTATCTGTTTTGCCCATCATTCTCACTGCATTCTCAACTAATTATGATCACTTAATGACACGGGCAGTTCCTTTACCAGTGGCTCCAACTGCACTGCAATCGTTCTTGACATTTAAACAGACCACTGTGTGCCTTATTTCATTTAAGGTGGAAGCCGACCCTTTTAAGGCTCCAATTTGCTTTGCTTTTAGAAGGGTACGAGTTGCCCGGCCCCAGATTTAGCCTTAGTTAACCTTCCGTCAGAGCTTTACGAGCGCAGAGTGAAATCCTGCATCAAAGTGTTTCTCACCGGCTTTGCTGGCAAACTGGGTTTTAGAATTTGGCTGAATCAGCTTTGCTCGATACTTAATTTGTTTAAGATAGTTGTACTTGCAGCTCAGCAGCCTTGAGTTTGGCTGTGTACATCCGAGATTTCCCCCTCTTCATTTATTGCACGCCTGGATAGCTGTGACTTCTGCAGAGGAAAATGTGGAGTCCCAAACGGGCCAAAATATCCACGCGGGAATCTTGCATACGACAAACATTTGGAGATTTTTAAGGGCAGTGCCATTACTTTTGGTAACCCAATCCTGTGTCGTGGTTATACCTTGTCATGAGTTTATAATTCATATCTCAGCTGCCATCTCTCTTGTCATTACTGAGAAAATGTGTATGCATTTACTACGTAATCCATCACTGCCACAGCGGGATTTGATCCGCTGCTGCCTGGGGAAAAACGGTGTGAGAGATATAAACTGAGGGGGGGGGGGTGATCATTTGCAGGGGAATACTGATGAGAAACTTTACCGGCAACAATGTGGAGGCCACTTTTTCTGCTCGTTAACGTTGCCCTCATCTTGCCATGCCTCGGGTGCATGGTTGTAATATCACGTATATGCTAATGTATTCTAAGACTGCAGAGCAATGATTCACTATTCACAGGGAGCAACGTCAAATACACAAAGTAAAGTTCATAGCCATACATTAGAAGGGTGTTGACTGTCTTGCTCAAATAGCCCTGTGTGTGGGTTCGGGTTTTTAATATGGCCGCACACTATGCGCACGGATTAAGCCTAACCTTTTACCGCGATGAAACTCAGCTTGAGCGCTGATTTAAATAGTAAAACTTGTTTTTGCAACACTGGCTCGCGGGATTTCAGTTCATTAGTTTAGAATCAAATGGCATGTCGCGTGGTCTCCAGCCAGTATCAGAGGATAGCATTGAGTGCATTGCACCGCTTCACTGCGAGGTTGATTCTACATGTTAGCGAGAGCCCCTGACCTGTCACAGACAATGAGTTGAAAATGACAGACCTCTTTCTAAGCTGCTTCCGTGTACGGTTAAAATGAAATGTTAAAAACCCCTCGAGGTCTGAGTGCAGAGTTGCAGAAGTCAGATAAAATCACTCTGATAGTCACGCTGTTTAACAAATCTAAATTTAACATTTAGCTACAAAGCTGTGAAAATAAATAATTTCTTGCCGGCAGCTTGCTCTAAATTGCCACGGCAACGATGTGCCATGTCACCGTGGCTTCTCCTCATCACATCCGGCTATCACAGTCACAAACAAGTGATCTCAGCACGCTGCATGATGAACACATTAAAAAAACTTTTTTCCTGTTTCAGTGATTCAGTTAAAGCCAACCAACCTTTTAAGGAGCATATCTTTTTTTTGTCAGCAACCGACTATGAAGTTACCCGGGAGACAGCTTTCAACAGAAGTTCAGGCCACTCGTATTCTGAAACATGTAAAACTCTTAAAGGCTGTGAGGAGCCTCAAGGCCACGAGTATCTGGTTAAAACCAAGCTTTAATCCTGCACTTTCATTTATATTTAGCTGATGCTGCCAAGAGACAATTTGACCGCTAGGTTTTGGTATTGGGTGACCAGAGTGATGCATAAAAAGTCTCAAGTCCTCTTCACTTTGATTTGTTGACCCAAGAGAATCCGCGCGTGTCTCCGTCTCCGCCCTTACAGACACTTTGAAACAACAGAGCTTCCCCACAGCTTACGTTTAAAATAATTCATAACACCAATTATCTATGAAAGAGGTGTCTATTACCAACACATTTTCTTCCACAGGACATCTTTTGGGATTTTTCAAAATAACAGCATAAGAAAATATATTAGTCTTGACATGCGATAGGACATTGACATCGAAAAATTAAAATGACATTTATAGGAGGAAAGTGTTTGTTTATTTAAGGCCTGCTGCGGTAAAAGCATTGAAGAACACCGCAGAGGAAATGCAGTGGATTGAAACGGTCAAAGTGCACTGGCGTTGTCTCATTGGGTGATGTCACCGTCCAATTTTTGACGTGCGTCAACTCTCACTCACTCTTATTAGATGTGCCCCTCAATTTGGCACATCCGTACTACTATGCCTAGATCACCTATTCTGTGTAGACCCGCATCAAGTGATGTACTTCAAATGGTAACTCGGTTTAAGTAGGTTCCTTTTCTGCCAAGATGGAAGTAGGAACCAAGATCAGGCGGATCATTTCAGTAATTTAAACAACAAAACATGAATTACAGACACTGTTGCAAAATTGTGCTTGTTTTTTGGTGTGTGTCACTTCTTTTAATGCGTAAGACCCTTCTTGAATACATTCTTAAGCAGTTTTTTTGGTTACTCTTGCCAACGGGACAGCAGAACTAACCCATCAAGGTCACCTCTCCTCCCCGTGATGGACTAACGCCCTTCGTTGATTCCTTTCCTCGCAGCTACCAGAATACAGAAAGGCTGATGAAAAGAGACAACTAAAACATTTAAAGGTTTCCCCCCGAGGACCTGTCTGAACGTGTTACTCGTTTGCTTTTGCTTTTCTCAAAAAAAGGCATCATCTTTGACTCGCCTCGTTTTTTAAATGCTCTCGATGATCTAAAACGGATGGAAGGTGATACGGCGATTAGGCGAGCTGTGACTAAACACATTCCTCACAGGTTTAATGGAGTGATAAAAAAACTGAATTGTTTTGAAAGAAAGCCTGGCACAACATTTTGTTGAAAATGCATCTGGAAAAAACATGAAAATCTGTCCCACATTTCCTTGGGTGTGGTTGTTTAAACATTCAAAGCGCACGCTGCCAGGCTGCAGAGCTCTGCTGCTATCTCAGCCTCTTCTTTTGTGTACTATGACATTTACTTTTTGAAAAGTTCCTCTTGAAGTTCTAGGGGACGAAATGATAACCGTAGTACAATTGAAGACTCGAAAGAGAGGAGGATTTCGGCCCTGTTGAAACATTAAGTTTCAATTGAAAACATTTAGTTGCTAAAGTTGACAAAGTGAACCTATATAATAAAACTGCTCTCATATATTCAACATGAAATCTTAAATTTAACTTTAGCCCCCCCAAGTGCATGAACCATCCAGTTTTAATTTGGGAAATGAGTGCTTTATATGAATGGTGCTTATGTGTTATGGAATAATTGAGTTCTTATTAAATATTTCCTGTTGAAACGCAGTAGCAGAATGAAGTAGACTTTTGTTAATTAATATGCTGTATCATAACAAAACAGTCTACTGAAATGTGCGGACACCTAGAGACCTTCCATTTTCTTTTAATACTCGGTATGTAAATCAAACTCAATATTTTGTGAATACACGATCGGCTCATTGTGTCAAAAACCAAAGCAGTTTGCCAGTGGTACTTTTCATTGTCCCTCACTCCGTCAGGCCTAGATTGAAAGTTATTTGGGCCTTTTGCAGATTTGATTTATTCCAAACAAGTACTGCATCAGAGATGCCCTTCTAGCAGATTGTCATTGGATGTAAAGGAAAAGCATGAATACCTAAACAAGGACAAAATAAATGGGAGAAAATCTATTGAAGTTTCTAAGGTGAAGATAGAAGGGAGTGGACTTCTGTATGTCCTTTAAAACAAATGTCTCTCTCACTTCTTCTGGTTCAACAGAGCATAACACATTTATTAAGGCTCTTAACTCTGTTTCAGGATCATTGAACAAAACCATTACTCACATAGGTGGAGCCTTTGTATTGTGTTGTGTTGGAACTATTAGGATGCAATCCTGTGACAATAACAATAACAACACACGTTGCTGGGGCCTCAAAGTCAGGCCTTCCAAAGCCGATCACAGGTTCAGAGTTTAGTTGCTGAGGAATTCATTTCTGAATTGTCGAGATGTCTGAAACAACTGCGAAGTGGAAGTGGATTTAGGTCTCTTAGTGCGACATAATGCAGGGCAGCTCCCAGGTGTTAGTGTGCGAATGAGTGTGACTGTTGCTTCACATGCAGCTACTCCCTCGGGTTCTTTCTTATTCTCCCTCGGGTTCTATTCTCATGTATGACGATGTGAATAGTTGATCTGCCTTCCTCGGCGTCGTTGGATCATACCCCATTTTTCCTTTTTTTTCAATTCTCTGTGTCATTTCTTTCTCGCTTTCAAAGGGAAGTTTGGTTTGGTTAAAGAATGTGTATTTTTACATATCAGAACAGCTTTATAGAACCGCAGGCTTTATCACATGAAGTTGCGAGTGAACTTACGATTTTAGGGAGTAAGTCTAAACACATATGTTCATACTTTGAGTGGATTGTCTCATCGGTTCAGTTCTGTTCAAGTCAAGTCAATTCAAGAAACAAAATCCTGACCATGAGCGTGATACTTTTTAGCTGCCAGACTGCCCGGCTCACTTCTGATTGAGGTCTAAACTTGCAATTCATATGGATGCAACCCTGTTATTATAAGCCATTCCCTGATACCGATTACATACTTATTACTTACCAATAGCTGTTGTTAGTATGTGATTTAAGTAATTCAAAGCAATTAGTGGCATGGCTCTCAAAATATAAATGATGGCCTCTCTACCGGGGGGTTTATCCAACACGATGCTAAAGACTGAAAAATCTGTTCCATTGATCTAGGACGCAACAATAAAAGGACTAAAACGACATTTTTTGTGCTAGACCACTTTACCCCACTCTAACAGGGATCCTTACTACTGAACATAAGTTGCATTATGCCGATAAAAGACAAATGTTGCCTCTGGTACCCGTTCAGAAAAACTGATTTATATACTATATGTTAACTTTCTGTTGTTCCTTGCAACGCACGCCATAAGGCCATAAACCATAAGCTCCACAGCGCGGCATCGTGGCGCCTCCCCAAACACATAGAACATTTAAACATATGCCGGGGGCGCCATGTTCATTTGTTTTAATCATGGTTCTATTTCACCTGGGTTTTATTTCATTAATCAAAGTTGAGTAGAGAAAAACGTGTTATGCTTGAGGGCGCCCCCCACGAATTTGGAATAGGAAGGGCCGGCCCTGACTGGAGCAGACACTCAGGGGCGAGGCCGAGGAGCGGACTGCAGCGACAAGACAGCAGGCAGGGAAAAATAAATACAAAATGAAATCTGTTGCCCTTTTGACCCGTGTGTCCGTACGAAGGATCTCAGCGCTCATGGTCAGGATCGTGTATGATATTAGAAATGTTAAGTATGATAATATGTTCATAATATTGGCATGGCGTCACTGAAACTATAGAGGGGGACATGTGGGTCTAACTTGCATGCAGTATCACTTGAAAAATGAAACCTGAGAACCCATTGTCCAATGACGGCTGAATGAAAAATGATGTCGTACTACGTTCACACGTTGCTACCATTCGTCAAACCAGTAGACCAGTATATATGTATATGTATATATATATTTTAAAGTTATACTAGAAATGTTTGCATGCATGTCTGCTTATGACCATGTAAATACAGTTAAATTACCCCAGAATTTCCAGATTATTCCTGTTTATATTCCCGTGGAAAGTTTCCAACTTTGAATATTCCCGGGAATTTTGCAACCCTAGTATCCACAGTAATCTCATTGATATTCATGTTATCTCCGACTTAATAATCCCTTAAAAAGGAGCTTTTAAGATATGTTGGAGCTAATGGTGAGGTCTGCGGTTTGATCTTCCTTTAGATTGCGTGTTTATTGGCCGTGTTGTTGTCAGTGAGTGAAATGGATGAGGAAATGTAGTGTGGAGCTTTTTTAGTGGTAAGAAGACTAGAAATGTGCTTTTTCAATGCAACTCCATCTATTTCATAGCATGGGATGGGTAGTTTTGGCTAATATTAGCATCCTCTTGATGTACATAGAGATACACGACGCAGCTACACGTTAATGTGCCTCTTCTACACTGTTACAATATTAAGTTGGCTTTATCAACCCAACATGTGAGTGTCTGCTCACCCGTCTCCGATGCTGTTTTGTATTGGTTGATGATCTGTCAAAGATGTAATATCCATGCATCCAACCGCCACGTGTATATTTCATTGCGCTTGACGACCAACCATTTGTTCCCAGTTGTTCACACACACTAACAGAGAGAAATGTCTTTCAGTGCGATCATGAATCTGGGCAGCCCGCTGGCTTGATCTGTCTCCGCAGGAAAAACAAAATGCTGCCAAATTCCATTGAAATGTAAAATTCAAATGTTCTTTACAAGCCACACAGTAGAACTTGAAAATGAGTAATTCATGGGACTAGATTTGGCATTCTTAAAACTCACCGCGAGTGGAAAGATTCATTTTTTTTAAGGACTGACTAATTGGTAGTCCGACTCACTTCTTCACGATGCACGCGGCGTTGCATCATGGTCATGAGTCATTTGGCGCCCTCCTCTTCCCTCACACAATCAATTGCAGCTTATGCCGGTGAAGTGAAGTACAACAATGATCAGCAAACTGTACATAACCGTTTTCACTGCAGCCTCTTTTTCCAGCAACCATTGATTTTCCTCACCTTTAAGTAAAGAATCATTATGTCGCTATGTCCTTCATGGTTACACTGGCTTTGTCGGGGTAAAATGCCTCGGGAAGAAGCTGTTCCTGAGGCAAACGTAAACACAAAGCTGCTTTCTGCTACATCAATCCAGGAATTCAGTAATTGTGGAGACCCTGAAAAAAAAAAACATCAACAGCTCGAGACATGTCCCACTCCGAGTCCTCTTATTTAATCAGCGTTTTATGTGTGTGTTTTAGCTTGTTGTTTGACATGTTATTATTCATTGTTCCACTTTTTTTATTTGCCACAATACAAGGAATCAAATGATTAGGGTCAGTGTGGTTGGCGATGCTGATGGCTACTGTAGGGAGTAAAGGGTGGGCTGACTCTGTATGCAGCTCAGTAACCACCCTGAATACTGAATATCAATGGCTTGTAAGTGGCTGAGGGTTCCATGTGAAGAATACAGAAGACGGGCAAATGGTAATTTCTAATGCAGTAGTAATTGAAATGCTGATTTTTGTGTTTGCACTGCAGTACGGCAAAACACTGCTTTGCTAAAAAAAATAAAAACAGAGCTTCCATGAAAAATCGATCTGGCACCTCCAAAATATGTTTTTATTAATATCCAACCACATACCTAAGGGTCACAATGCAGAAAACAGCGCTCACGGTAAGGTAGTACACCACTTTGCAGATTCTGATTTTCAAAGTTATTGCATGAGAGTCTTCTCTCTGACACCACTGTTTATTCTCTTGTCAACACCCATCCGGCCCCAGTGCATGTGATGTGAACATTCTGGCTCCCCACGAGGCCAGCGTTTAGTTAAAAAAAAAGTGACAAATGCTTTTACAAAGTGATTGGTACGCGGCAAAAATCTTCACTGTTAATTAAACTCAGAGTGTGAAAAGTAAATGCTGTGCCAGTGGTAATGAAAGTCCACATCCATCATACTTGATGGACTCTTGTAGGAGATAAGAAAAGCCGCCCCACATTAGTGTGTGCTGGCTGGCTAAATAAACAACGAAAACAAAGGACAAAATTCAACTCATACATTATTAAGGCCAGGAAAGTGGATGTACTTTGCCGTGTTATTTTTATGAGGAAAATAGAAAGAATAAACTAAACTTTAAATCCTTTAAGTCTGCTTATCCCTAAAAACACTGAATGAGGAATTGAAGATTTGAGTTGTTTATTGCACATGAATGAATGCATGTAAGAGACAAATCCTTTTCAAATCACAGCATTTGCACAGCAGTTATGTTCTAAGTTGGATAATGTTAACACATATATGAAATTTAGACCCTGGACTGGTCTTTATAACGCCATTTCTTTATTTTAAACTGATTGTTAACAGGTAGTGTCTTCACTTTACATCAAATAGTTTGCCTTAATTCTGTACTTCTGCAGCTTCTACCTTGTGTAGCCTCGCTGAATCACACATCCATTTTCTGTCATTAGTAGAAACAGAGCATCAGATCATCTGCAGCTCTTTGCTGATACGGGACGGAGGCAGAAATAACGAGGCCGATGCGAGTCAAAGAGGTTCATTCAACTCAGAAAACAAAGCTCTGTCCACAATGTCTTTTTAATTAACTAAACCATTTAGTGCTGAATCATTGATAGATGTTTTGAAAAAACCAAATGTAACACATTAAGTTTCGGTGAAGCAGTTTTTCCAAATTCCTTCGGCCTTTTGGGGGCAGTGTTGGTTCATACCTCATGTCGTGGAGACCTATTTTAAAGTGCTTACAACTACTCTATGGAGGAGGCGATGACTGAGCTGAAGAGAAGAGGCGGGGACGTGTAGGAGTTCGAAGACCGAAGAGGAAGAAGAAAAAAAAAGTGATCAGAATCAGAAAACGAGTGCAGTCGAAACGGTGGGCTGGGAACAGAGGCGTGCTGAGTTTGAAGGGGCTGCACGATTATAAACCTTTTAGTGTGAGACGGTGATGGACGTAAGTGTGATGCGGCCATGACAAAGTTGACAAAATGTGCTAAGCGTGACTTGTTTCGCCCCCCCCCCCCCCCCGACACAAATTAAGTGTCAAAAGCGCAACGGCCCTGAAGAGGAAAACAGCCGTCCCGAGCACCAACCCTTGGTTTCGGAGCATAAAAATAGCTTTCCCTGTTTATGGAGGCTATATATACAGTAAAGTGTGCCAGTCACACTTAACCGAGCGCTATGCATATCCTTCGCGCCCTTTAACACCTCTTCCCCAATCCTCATCTAGTCTCCCCCCCCCCTCCTACCCTCCCCTCTCTCCTGGTGAGAGTCTCTCTGTCTTTTTCTCGCTGCAGTCTCACAGCCTCACCAGGTAGACGGGGGGGGGGGGGGGGGGGGCACCTGATCCAGAGGAGGCGTTCATGTGCGTGCCGTGCTGTTGGGTTGATGTGGAGTCAAGCAGCTCAGAGAAAGTCATTTTACATCAAAGTAACTAAAGGTCACAGGCATGCTTAAAAGGCTTTGTCTTTCAGAGACCCACTGCAAATATATATTCAGAGGTTATTACTCATTTCACTTCTACGTAGAGTGTTAATTCTGTGGTCTAAATGAACAGAAAACGTCTTATTGAATACAGCAAGTAGACGAGTGCATGAAGAAGCAAGTCGATATGCTGGGAGTTTTTATAATAAGTTAGTAAGTCCTCATTTTTAAAACGGACAACCGAGCTGCAGCTAATCTTCAGTTTTGTAGCCTGAGGTCGGATTGATGTTCAACTACGTCCTCCGGACAAAATGTAAGACCGTTGCAGGGTCTTACACCCAAACCCCTCTTTTTGAAGTTGAGCCCCAAGAGGGGCTGACTCACACTTTCTCTTTGGCATAATGTGACCTACTTTTCCGGGTAAGTCACATGATCACGATGACAGAGAATGGTGGAAACACTGCCGTAGCATCGCGTGTCATCATCACAAATATATTTTCCTATACTGACACAATATATTATTACAAATATAGCACAATCAATTAGAACAAATGGAAAGGTGCATTATGTTGAGTCGACATCTCAACAACAAGATGCAACGATATCTGCTATAATGTTTTACTGCACCCATACAAACTGCCAATCATTTTTATTTGACAGTTATTGGCCAACTAGTCGCCCTCAAGGTCACATGAGAACCGCAGGTCCAACAGAAACCTAAAGTTGTTTCTTTTTTTTGGCATTTTGTTCAAAAGACCTATTGCATAAGCCCTGCTCCACGGAGCTGCTTGTGTGGGTGTTGACTCTAGTGCGTTACTAATAATTCCTAATACCCTCCTCACCTGAACTTCAACTTGAATTGTTATTTGTTTCAGTCTTGAACGTAACTCGGTAGCTTTAAGGTTCAGTGAAATGAGCTCGGTTGCATATACTACAGTTGTTGGTATTTCCCGTTTTCAGTGTTACGAATGTAAGAATGGCTCATGCATAGTGCATGAGCCTAGGCGGCTGTACATTAAGACAAGGGGGGGCCGCGCGCAACTGAGACCTCAATCACAGGTTACACAGGTCACGTGTGGAGATGGAGAACCGCGTGCCGTTCAGGACCTTTTCTGGTATCAGCGCGCCGAGGTTGTTCGAATGTGGAAGGCTGACGACCTTTTGGCTTTGGTCCCGCTGAGGTAATGGCTTTCCTGGGGAAACAGCAAACAAACCAGCAGAGCAACATCACTGGAAAGGAACAGGAGGCACGTGGATCAGAAGGGGAATTTTTTTAACCCACGTGGAAATGACCAGAAATCTAATTTTTCGCTTAATTTATGCAACAGTGATGTTGCAACAATTTAAAAAAAAACACTAATTTGATGACAACCCTCAGATGTGAGAGTTTCTCAGCCAAGTAGTCACTTTAAATAGGGCCTCCTTAAAGCAACCCACACAGCTTGCAGGCGACTGTAATGAAGCCAATCACTTTTAATTCAGCTTCCCTGCGTCACCCTTGTGATGCTTTAATTGGGTTACGTAATTAACACTTTCAGGAAAAAAACAAGCCGCGGCGCATCTATCGGGTTCCTGCAGAAGGACCGGGGAGTCTGATGAGGTTGGTTTCTGCGACCACAAGGGCAGAGAGTGTATCAGCTCACTGACAGCTCTCGGGCGACGCTGTGCTGGAACAGGCGGAAGGTGGGGTGTGGGAAAGAGAGAGGAGAGGAAATGCGGAAAGGAGAATGAGGGAGAGAGAGAAAAAAAAAAAGAAGAGATGAGATAAATGAAGAGCTGGGGAGAAATGAAGGAAACAAAGATCCGATACAATTAGCAGGAAGGACATTGGAGGAGAGAGCAAAGGGAGAGAGAGGAAAATCCTTCCTAATTGGTATGAAATGTTACTTGCGGAAATACATGTTTGAGCTTGAAAGGTTACCATTTGGTTCTGGACAGCGAGGCGCTTTAATCGGGCCACTCGTTGGAATATGTCGCTCTTTCATGATTACCCTTTTTCTTCTTTCGCTCCTTCCTACTATTGTTGGGTGCATGGTTACTCTCTCAAGATTCATCCGAACAAAGGCATGGCATGAATGGATTCATTTTTAAGTTCATCCAAAAAGTACATTCACAAAAAACCAAAAAAAAAAAAAAGTTGTCAAGAGGGGCACGACACTCCAAACGGAACAGCTCTGAAATCACTGTACTCATTAGTAAAGAGATGAACCCTTATTAATAATAAATGTGCTTCATGGTAGAGAAGCAGTTGAGGAAGAAGAAAGGGTTGATGAAATAGAATGCAAGGTCTTCATTAAGCTCTTCGTGACAGCAGACCTGCTTTGGATCTGCGGGGGGGGGGGGGGGGGGGGAGCGGGTGCTCAGGGGACGGCCCGCGCTCCCGGGCTACGACGCGGAGGAAGAATTTACTTTGAAGCTCGTCGAGACGCCGACTCGCTGCGGCGTCGGACAAACTTTCAACAGATTATCCACGGGAGGAAGGAAGGAACAGAGGAGGAGAGAGGGAGCCGTCGTCGCTTTGACACTGCAGCAGGAAGCAGCCAATCAGAGTCCAATCAAAACCTCCGCTCCCCCGGATAGCAACAACAACAAAAAAAAAAAACAGCTTACAGTAATTCGCCAGTACAGACTGTAGGAATTCATTTCATCATCGCTTCATCGGCAGTAGCTTTGCAACGAAGGCAACAAGGAGTCACATCAAGATCATGACTCCCCAGGTGGTTGAACTTTTCACTCATGGCAGTCAGATGTATCTGCCCCCACAGGTAAATAATACCCTAAAGGAACTCATTAAGAAACCATTCCTGCTATTATTCATCCATTCATGTGCTGTTCCAGATCAGTGGGGGAGGTATAAAAAACGCAGAACCAAATTTGATGTGTCACACTTGAATGAGCAACAGAGACAAATCTCCAATAGACGTAGGAAGAACACACGGTCCAACTCGATTGTCTTCCCGCCCTCAGCGAGTGTGTGCCGCGAAGTTGTTGCTGACTAAAAAAAAAAAAAACTCTCTAAACCCCGGTGAGACACTGCGCCTCGGCCCGCGTCCAGAGACGTTGTCGCGTGTAGACAAACGGCCAAAACTCTCTCTCCCGCTTCCTCGATTGCACACTTCAGGCTGGAGGCCGTGGAGGCTCGTGATCAACTGTTTGACACAAACCCGTCTTGTCTTCTCCTCACCCGAGAAGCCACACAAAGTTTCTCTTCCAACAAACAAAATGTAGGCCACGTTATTTATCCTAAAAAAAAGAGACTGGATTACTCTCGACCTTGCAGCTTTCTATACAGCTGCTTGTGGACTGCTTGCATCCTATTGGGCAGGGAGCAAGTCAACTCTTACTGCCGTACAAAGGCAAACAGCAGCAACTAAGCGTTTTGTTTTGGACGTAATTGCAACATTGGGTTTCCGATGTGGGATTTGGACGTGCACACAGGGTAGTGACCAGCACTGTCCTAACAGCAAGAGGGCCCCAGGCTGCAATCCCGGGCTGTACGACCCTTCGGTGTGCATCCTCTCCGTTCAAAATCACCCATAGGTGTTGTTGTGAGATTTTCATTACTGTTAACCTAGGCTGTGGCTAGAATCTATTTTGTTGTGTGTTAATAATAGTCTAGTTGCCCCTGAAAAGCCAGCCAGACGGGAGTAGACGGCACAGCAAATAAACCATAACTGCATTCAGTGAGGAACATTTTGCAGCCTTTTAAAACAGATCAGACAAAGTAATCTCAATGTAGGATGCACCAATGAACTAAATATTACAACAAATAATATGGTTTAAAATTGAAAACTCCCATACTGGAAAGACGATGAAACAGTTTTTAGCAGTTTTTAACTTTTTAGCATTATAGTATACGGTTTGGGTTTGAATATACACTCACCGGCCACTTTATTAGGTACACCTGTCCAACTGCTCGTTAACACTTAATTTCTAAGCAGCCAATCACATGGCGGCAACTCAGTGCATTTAGGCATGTAGACATTGTCAAGACAATCTCCTGCAGTTCAAACCGAGCATCAGTATGGGGAAGAAAGGTGATTTGAGTGACTTTGAACGTGGCATGATTGTTGGTGCCAGAAGGGCTGGTCTGAGTATTTCAGAAACTGCTAATCTACTGGGATTTTCACGCACAACCATCTCTAGGGTTTACAGAGAATGGTCCGAAAAAGAGAAAACATCCAGTGAGCGGCAGTTCTGTGGGCGGAAATGCCTTGTTGATGCCAGAGGTCAGAGGAGAATGGCCAGACTGGTTCGAGCTGATAGAAGGGCAACAGTGACTCAAATAACCACCCGTTACAACCAAGGTGGGCATAAGAGCATCTCTGAACGCACAGTACGTCGAACTTTGAGGCAGATGGGCTACAGCAGCAGAAGACCACACCGGGTGCCACTCGTTTCAGCTAAGAACAGGAAACTGAGGCTACAATTTGCACAAGCTCATCGAAATTGGACAATAGAAGATTGGAAAAACGTTGCCTGGTCTGATGAGTCTCGATTTCTGCTGCGACATTCGGATGGTAGGGTCAGAATTTGGCGTCTACAACATGAAAGCATGGATCCATCCTGCCTTGTATCAACGGTTCAGGCTGGTGGTGGTGGTGTCATGGTGTGGGGAATATTTTCTTGGCACTCTTTGGGCCCCTTGGTACCAATTGAGCATCGTTGCAACGCCACAGCCTACCTGAGTATTGTTGCTGACCATGTCCATCCCTTTATGACCACAATGTACCCAACTTCTGATGGCTACTTTCAGCAGGATAATGCGCCATGTCATAAAGCTGGAATCATCTCAGACTGGTTTCTTGAACATGACAATGAGTTCGCTGTACTCAAATGGCCTCCACAATCACCAGATCTCAATCCAATAGAGCATCTTTGGGATGTGGTGGAACGGGAGATTCGCATCATGGATGTGCAGCCGACAAATCTGCGGCAACTGTGTGATGCCATCATGTCAATATGGACCAAACTCCCTGAGGAATGCTTCCAGCACCTTGTTGAATCTATGCCACGAAGAATTGAGGCAGTTCTGAAGGCAAAAGGGGGTCCAACCCGTTACTAGCATGGGGTACCTAATAAAGTGGCCGGTGAGTATACGTGTCTTTGCGTTGCCCCGTGAATCAAAAGGCCGCGACTGCGTGAGTCCATTAAAAACCAGCGTCAGGTTTACATCCGTCAAAGAGGACTTTAGACTGATAATCTGCTTACAGACAGCAGCCTGAAAAGAGAGGGTGGGTGCTCGGAGACAGGGTGGGGAGAACAATATTTCAGACCGATCAGGAAGAAGAGAGGGAGAAGGGCTCCAGTGTGAATCCACCGCACACCTTGAAACGCACACCCACAAACTCGAATGTTGCACCTGCGCTTCCGTTTGCTTACACTACTGATCCAGCGAATGACAGCGTATGCACACGCATGTGTGAGCACTGCTCCGTCGGCACGCCTCGCCCTCAGCCCGTTGTCAGGCCTCATTATTGACAGACGTAGGGGTGGGGGGGGGGGAAGAGAGGCTGACGTGTTGCACACTGCCGCCTCGGCCTGTCTGTTAACGCGGCGTGCCATTAAGCTAGCGGCCCGGGGGGAGAGAGCTTTTTTGCAGCTTGTGCTTCAGCTCAACGCGCGCCAACACCATCGCTGATTTACACCAGATAGTATTTACCCGTTTAGCGCTGCAGTGAAGCCTGTGTTAGATCAAGTGCGTGAGTGGTTGTCTAAGTGTGTGTGTGAGTGTGTGTGTGTGTGTGTGTGTGTGTGTGTGCTGCTCCGACCAGCAGACTCAAACACGTTAGCTAAGCAACGTACTACCCGTGAGGCAGGTGCAGGTGAAATGATGGGAAAGCCGTTTGAACCACTGACAGCGGGAGCCACATTTGTGGGTGGTCCGCTTCATGGGCGATCGATTCAACAATGTTATCTTAGATTGAAATCAGGATGTCTCCTTAACAACGGGACTATTAGTCCCATCAAACTTTTCACACACACACACAGGAACTTGCTCGGTTATCTTAAATTGTCTCATTCCAATCCCGGGTAAATGTGCTGTTGTTGTTAAGAAAGCATCATCTGTTGTGTTGTGATTTGACACTTTTATTGTTTTACAGAAATTTCCTGTTTAAAGGTGCAATGTGTTCGATTTGATCCAAAACAGACTTCTATGCAATGTTTGTAATGTTAATGTTGGCAACAGTGCGTGTACAGCACCAGTCTGCCATCAGTCGAGACAATGATGTCAAGCTTGCATGGGTGTTTTGATAGTTCTTTTTTGGGGGGGAATTAAATCCAAAGTGGCGGAAAAAAAGAAGAAAACAAGACGATATAATTCCCATTTAACCTCTCCTCTGGGTGTTTATCCACAGCAGTGTCCAATTAAAAGAGCTTCTGATCCTTTACGTCTTGCCAGAATTCTCCACTGCAGCAGCTTCTGAAAGCCCTTTTGATATTGTGAGTAGTGAAGTAGCCAACATACGGATAACCACATGTCTAATCTTTCAAGGGAACACTTTCTAGACCATTGGCCGGGAACATTGTGAGCAGACATCACACAAATCTCAATCTGACATGTATATGCCGTCTTTGTAGTGAGATTTGATTATAAAAGATGCTTACATGCTCTTCAATTTATGCACAACAACAATTTGGTTTACGTGTAGCGATCAAGGTTTTAAGGATCAAAAAGGCTTGTTGAGGTTAACGGACCGTTGTTGCCGTGGTTTCGGTAATAGACACTTTATCCAGGTACAGAAACAGCTGTGAAATGAATCAATGTCGATTTAAAATGGTAAACGGGCAACAATCTCCTGTCACACCGTCCGATACTCTGTCGAACCATGCGAGAACCCCCGCCTCTGTGCAGGGGACACGAGGGGGGGGGGGGGGGGGGGGGGCAGTCACCCCTTCTCTGTTAGACCCATCTCCTCCATTACTCCCCCATCAAAGCCTATGAAGTAGAAGAATGAATGCAATCGCTGCAGCAGCCTCAAAATCCTGTTTGAAGGGCTGATTTTCTCCCCCTTCAGTAAAAAGATGTCTTGAGAGTTGCTACAAAGAGGAAGGAAGTGTGGAGTCTTTTGTGTCCGCGTTAATGTGGGCATTTGGGTCTGAGAGCCAGCGGCTCTGTGTAGAGTGGTCCCCCCCCCCGGGAGAGTGTCGCATTAACAGAGGTCCCCAGAGTACAGAGAACGGAGCACATCAGAACCATTTCCAGGACGGGTTTGAGGGTCTTTGGCTGCAGGGGATGACATAAGGGGATCATTTACAGGAGTGTAATGCACTCTAATACGCCTTCATGGGGACTCCAAGACACACACACATTCAAAGGCTGCGTTGTGAAGCCGTAATAAGCATTTTTCCAGCAGACTAACACATAAGCCATTGCAGAAATGTTTTCTTTTTTTATCAAGCTTGTGTTTAGAAGTTCAATATCTACTCCAAACCTTATGCATTGAATTGTGTAAAACTTTGATTCACTCCTCAAAGTTCAAAAGGAGAAAGCTCAGCAAACTGGAAAAAAAATTGACCCAAGCAACCGTTAAGACTGTAATGCCAAAAAAAGCTGAAAGGTGGAAATGTTATAACCTCAAGCTAAAGTGTGTATGTGCATGTGTGTGTATCTGAACTCGCCCCGGTGCGATGCTTCAAGGGTAAAACGTCAATTACTGGTGAAGAAAAGAAGGCTAGAAAGTTGGAAATCCAAGACAAAATGCAGCGCTGAGGTGAAACGCGGTCAGGTGGAATCTGTTGTGGTGCCGCCCAGAGGCCGGGATCGCTGTAAGATGTTCCTCCCTCAGAACTCTCACCGTCAGCAAAACCTGTGGAGCAGCTTGGCCTGAGGTGCTGCCCCCCCCCCCCCCCCCCCTCGAATTCTGCAGTCGAACATGCTTGAGCTTTGTCAGACAGGTACAACTCTATGGGTGTGTGTGTGTGTTGTGTCAGGAACATACGGCTGCATATGTGTGTCTTGTATGTGGGCTGTGCATCATTTTGAGTCATCATCTGTGACAGTGTCTGTAGTGCTATTTGGCGTCAGATTTAATTTCGGTTTTGGTTCCAAAGCTCTGAGAATTAGTCATATTTAAATAAATGATGTATAAATGACTTCCATTTGGATAAATCACAAATGGACCTTTTATTTTTCCAATCCTTAGTGTTGTTTCTCTGATTATATTACAATTTGATTTTCTAAACAGTGACTTGTATCTATAGGTCTAAATTGTGACTTTTGTCAGAGCTGTGAACAGGTTGTTAACTGTTTGTTTTCCGTTAAATGACGCATACAACCCTGTATCGTTTTAATAGTAATGAAACTGATGAGCTATCTTGCATTATTGTAAGAAAAATAAAAGACTCAAATCCTCCTAAATCCTGCACTTGGTTGGATAAAATACTGTTGCTAGGATTTGCACGCGTGTTTGAGCGCGCATTGATGATTGTCGATTGTATTTGCGGTGATGCACGGCTGAAAACTATCATCTGTACTGCCAACAGAATCCTCCTGTGAGAGTGCGGTTGGGGGGATGTGTGTGTGTGTGTGTGTGTGTGTGTGGGGGGGGGGGGGTTACTGGAATAAAGCCATTGTTGAAACAAAAAGCACACAGTCTTTCATTGCTGCCAGGAGTCACCTTGATTCCTGTTTATCTTGACAAAACACCCAGAGGATTGTTTGGTCGAGGCCATTTTGGTTTGCCCTTTCATTTAGATGGACAGGGATTAGAAACAAGGTGGGATTTACCAAGCAAGCTTATCACTGCACTGTCCAAAATGTCGATTTACAGAAGTTACTCACTGCAAACTACTTAATCGGATTGTGCTCAAGTCCTGCACACCCAACACCAAATGTATTTTGTTGGTTAAACAATGTTAAACAAGGTTGTTTCATATTATCTAAAATAACCGAGAAGTATACTTACCTCTCTTTCTTTGGGTTTCAATGGTGAATATTTATAAACTTCAGCATAATACATACAAAAGAAGGCGAGAAAGCTCGAGCATTTTGTGGGAGAAATATGTTTGTCTTTTGTGTTATGTGTGTGTGTGTGAACAAAGAAAAGTGCTTATTTGTGCAGAAAATAAGAGAAAATCCCTGTTAAACTTACATCTTCAAAGAGGTAATTAAGTATGCAAATGTTTTGCACGGCATTAGTCACCACATGAAATATATAAATTAGTAGATAAACAGTAGAAACAATAAGGTGATGAAATGATAAAAAAAACGATTGTCGTATTAAGACAGAGGACGCGAGCGCGTGTCTCTTTGTGTGCGTCTGTGTGTTTGTGTACCAGTGAGACGACGCATGACAAGCAGGGTGAGAGATTTACTTTTACTTCCAACATCAGAGAGTTTGTTTCATCCCACAGGGAACGAGTTGTAGATTCAGCCATGGCTCAGCGCCCCGTTCGCCCCTTCATGCCTGGAAAGCCGGAGGACGATATCCTAGAGCGGCTGCTTATCTCCGCCATGTATTTTCACCTCAGTGAATATACATCCATTATGATGGCTGTCCTCAGTTGCCGTGAGATTGAATAGATGCACCGGCAGACACGCTTCCTGAACGCCTTGCTGCGCATGGATAGTCTGTTCTCGCTGTGCTCGACGCCGCGCGGGGACGACGACCTAAATGAGAACAGCGGACACGTGTTTCAGTTCACACTGGGAGGACCATGTCGGCAAATGTGCAATGGGTTTGGTGTGCACGTCGCTTGCTTCTTGCACATTACAGGCCAGTTTGGAGCATTTTAAGCCATTTAAAGGCAGGTTATCATTAGTGAATCACCAGTCAAAACTAATAGAAGCAATTGAGAACTGGGTCCTTAGAATGCAAGTTGATTAAGTTGAGAGTATTTTGTTTACCTGAAAGGTGGTAAATTTTGCCGGTCAAGATGGTGTGATCGGCTGTGTCCTTGAGCTCACCTGTGGGACGCACTCACATGCAGTAAAGACACGGGCGGCCTGCCTGGGCAGCGTCAATTAATGACAGAGCCGGACTGGCTGCCAGCACCTTTTTGCAGGAAAAGCTCACGTACAGAGGGAGAGGCACCTCATCCTCTCTTCAGGTAGACATTACTCTGATATATCTGCGCAAAATACTTGCATGCCGTTTCATCGTGTGCTTTTTCACTTTTGGTTTTGATAAAAAGCATATCAACATTTTAATGTCACCTTAAGTTCTGGGATGAACACTTTTTGCTATTTTGAGGACATCTGTCGAGTGCAAAGAATCTGGTGTCAGCCTTTTTGGCAATAACTTCATTAGGTCAGTGTCATTTGAAAATGTTACGTGTCGTGTTAAAAGTACATCCATCTCAAAAAGAGAAGCAGTGCATTTCTGTATGAGCGTGTTTGGCTGGTGGTGGTGTGTGTGTGTGTGTGTGTGTGTGTGTGTGTGTGTGTGTGTGTGTGCTTGTGTGTGCAAGCCATGTGGTGACATTTGTGTTAGTCATTATTCACGCTGGCTTCACGTTAGCCCTGCAGCAGCAGGCCACTCTGGCATTTTCATGGAGAATGTATGAATGGTTCACATCATTCAGACAGGAGTATGATTCATTGATTTTGAACATATTGAACTTGTCTTCTGTTAATGTCTGTATCGCGCTGATTTTTCTCTCGGTCATGAAGAAACATGTTTTACACGAGATGAATCCCCTGGGACCCGACACGAAGTGGCATTGTTAAATAGACAATTATCCATGCTGCACATTTCACGCGTTGTAATTTTTATTCAAGTCAATACAAAGATTGCTTTTGAAATGGATCGATACCGATGATTCCCAGAGCTCCGCAGGGCCACGTTCTGCAATCACAGTACCTGAGAGTTGATGGTACTCCAGTTGTTTTGGTAAAAGACGCTGGGTTTTTCAGAGCTCCCCTTATACCTCATCAACTTCTCCCCACTTCCAGGACATTCAGGTGAGCTGGTTGCAATAATGCAGTTTAATCATGTCTGCAAAGTGGACAAAATAGTCTTATATATATAGATATATAAATCAAGAGCGGTCTGTGTGATATTTGTTTGATATTTTTAACAGTAAATGCTTCATTTAGGCTTTAGAGGACTGAGCATGGTTGCCTTTGGCGGTTTAACTGCCAATCACCTGCAGCTAATTATAATAATCTCATCATTCGAAATGTCCTTAAACAGGACCTTAAGTAGCTTGTGAAAAACAACATTTAAACAATGAAGTAACAATGAAGTAACAGTTAATTTACTCACTTATTTCTTTTGCGGTGTAGAAGTGGTGGATGTTACTTAATGATAAATGAGTTAATAATATCAAAGAGCACGTATGACCTATGGAGTCATTCTGTTAATTGCAGTGTGTAGAATATACTTCTGCAGACGGTCACAATGAATAGATTGTTAACAACACAATTAAAGCCCAAACTCTGGCTACTAAAACCAAACTGACCGCGGTCACTGGGATCAAACATTCGCCTCTAGCAGACTGCAGTTCAAACTGAAATATTTATCCTTTCCCTCAGCTAATTATTGAGAGAACGAGGCCTCGTGTTTTGCTGTAATCCTCGGCGGTAATGAGCGGATCTATTTAGCGATTAAGGTCTCGTCAAACAGTCGCAGCTCGGAGCACAAAGAGAGTCCACCTTTATCGATGGAGCTGCGTTATCTTTTCCCTCAGAGGACGGGAGATTGGGTGAGAGAAGGAGAGAGAAAGAGGTTGAAGGATTCAAAGAGTCATGAAGAGTCACACCAAAGTTAAGCTTTTCATCTGGATGTCACAGAGCATTGACATTTCCAAAAAAAAAATCAAGAAACTTGACGAAATTGCAGTTTTTCCAACGTTATGTTTCTTCAAAAGAGTAAAGGTTCATATCAAAAGCACGGTTTACTAATCTAACAACACAGGACAACTTATTTTAGCTTTTAGGATTAATATACACATGTAAATACAAAGTAAAGTAGGTTACGCTGCCGTTGATATAAAGGCATGTTAGTTTGCATTTCTTGATTCGCTATGATTACACACTAGAGAGGGGGGGGGGGGGTTTCAACAAACCATCCAGAACTAATATTCCTCCAAACTTTTGCCATTGACTCCATACAGTAAATGTCTAGCAAAATTTAGGGCATTTGAGTGACAAAACGCAGCTGCTCATCTGAAAGAGCAATCCTCGTGATGCGCCATTTATTATTCATCTGTGGGGAGGGGGGAGGGGGAGGGGGGGAGAAAATAAGGGGATGAGAGGACCGAAAATTAGGTCTGGAACTTTTCAAAAGACGATGCAAAGTGCTGACTGGCGAACACTGAAACCAAGATGAGTGCAGATCTGAATACAAACAGGTGGGAGGTGGGAGAGAGAGAGAGAGAGAGGGAGAGTTGTATAGTGCAGTGTGCCAAAGGCCTTTGTAAGCATTACGCCTCGATCTGTGGTGCGCGGTCTCATTAGCTCGAGAGCCAAGCGAGTGGTTCAAATTAGGGTGAGACTATCGCAGAATAATGATAATCCAAAATAGGGAAGTTGGAGTGGAACAAGAAATGAATGGTGATCATGCCTCATACAGCTGGAGCTTCAGAGAGAATGGTCTGGATACGGCCCCGATTCACTGCTAGCTTTCAGTCCTATTTTGTGAAACAAATAAAAAAAAGAGGAGGAAAGGACGTATTTCTACATTATAAATCGTGTGTAATGAATTTCTGTAATCTTAGCATCTTTTTAGCTGAACCGTAAACCATTTCGTGTCATTTTGCGACCCCCAGAGTTGCGTTTTTTTATTTGAATCAAGATCATTTCTAGATTTGTCCTCTAGAAATGACTTGGAGAAAACCACTCTCATCCTGGTCTCAATGCTTTTTCTTATCCGTCTCCAGCATCAGACCTAAATGTGTCAGCCAGCATGCCAGCTGAATAGGGAACATCTGGTACATTTAGTGTTGCAGCGTTCAAACATGTCCACACACAATGAAACACAGATAACTTGTCGTGAAGACCCATTTATAGTTCAAAAAGTTGCAGTGAAAAAGCTATGGCGTGCGCTACAAAATGTAAATTCCATGTAAAAATCAACCCCCGGGTTTGAATGTTTTTAGCTGCACTACGAAATGTTGTGCCTGCAGCAGTAGAACGAAATCCATCCATTGCCATGTATGTGTGTTAAGTAAGGGGGGGGGGGGGGGGGGGGGAGTAGATTAGCGTAGCTTAGCACAAGCAAAATATAGATCGGCTTGCTCCATTCAGTAATTAACGAGGCTCACTAGTGAACATGTTGCATTTCGCTCCTTTAATCCGTACTCACACCAAACTGCAGGAAAAAGCCAAACTGCGGTTCTGCATTGTGTTACATTATGAGGGTTCTTGCGGTTGCTCGGCAACTAACAATAAATCCAGGAAGTCACTCCTGGCTGCTGGTTGCCAAGAAACATTTAAAGTACAGAGCGCTTACACTTCTGTTTGTGTTGGGATTTAAAAAAAACAATGTATTATGCTTTAATTAGTTTAAGAGGGTTTCTTTAGCTTTTTTAAAAACATTTTTTACTTCATACAGAGTTTGTGTGTTTGTGTGTGTGTTTTTCCTCCAGTCTTCATTATATGTTCCCGGCTTCATATCTGCTATTGTGCAGGTGGGTACAGCGATTGGAATCCTCTGTCGTGGGGAGCTGTCAGCCGATGCAGCGTGTGATGGTGGAAAGAGGAATGGAGGGGTTTCACGAGGATTGGTGCTCCCGAGAGGAAGAGAGACATGAAAGGGGGACAGACGGACCGGGTTTGGATAAGCCCCGTCGCCCCCGAAAGGGGACGCGAGAAAGAGAGTTATAGCCAAACAGTGTGAAAAGTAATGACTCTTATTTCATGACATCTTTTTTTTTTTTTTTTTCTTCCTTTGAGCAGAGAAGGTCAATAGTCATGTGACTGGAGACACAGCTCATTACTAAAAGCATTTTAAAGGACATTACCGTACGTCAACATGTCCTCATGACCGAGCGGGAAAAAAGGCCATTTGTCGCTGCATAAAGTGACGGACAAGCATTTACTGCCATGCTACCCATACAAGATGAATCAGCTGAAATGAAGGAAAGGTTGCAGCCACCTTTAAGGGAAAACATTTACTTTTATAGTTGACACAAGCCCCTCCTCAATGTCTTTATTTTAAAATGTCCCAGGATGAAATTTGTGTTGTTCTTTTGATTTTTTTTTTTTTTTGGTTGTAGTTGTCAGTTTTTGTTAAAACTTTAAATATCTATTGACGGAAACATTTGGACAATGAAAAGCATATAAACAAAAGGAAGGATAGGCCATCTCATTAATTCATCATTTCAGCCATTTTAGAGCCACAAAAGGCAAATATAATAAACTTGACTTCCAGCTACTTTTGTCTTTTTTTAGTTTCTTTGAACCACCACTGTGACACCTGAGTGATACATGACACCAAACCTCCTCCAACTTTAAAGAATCCATTTCCAGTCTCTGCTTTATCTCAAACATTTCGCCATCACCCTGGGAGAAAAATATTGAATTATAGAAATCTTGTCCAAGTTCTCTGATTTTTTGGCCCCCACTGATGTGGGAGAACAGTGTGAAAGGGCCTTTTTCTGTCCCAGCCCCTGCTTCTGTTGGAGTGTCTGTCTGTGACTGTCTACTCATCTGCTGTCCTGCTGCCCACAGTCTGACAGTCTGACTGACTGTTCCCCCCCCCCACACTTTTTGAATGGCAAGCCATTCATTTTGTGGCGCTGTGATGAATAACGGTTGGATGATGATGTTTGGAGAAAAAAAAACATGTCAAACTTTTAAAATAAATAACAAATACACAAGTGAAGAAACGAATATTCCTCCCATTCCGCTTCCATTTTCTCCCCGGATATTTCCCCTCTAACTCTTTTTTATTTTATTTTCACGCCTGCTCCCTCAAAGCCCTCCTTTGATTTGCGTCAGGTCGAGAGGGCTCGCTGGGGTTTCCGCTGGCACACATTTGATGGGAGCTGCAGAAGGGACGTCGCTCCCACTCTCCGACAGGCCGTGTTATCTTCATGCCGCCCTGCCCCCTTGAGATGCTCACCACTGGGCTCACTGAGAGAGCGATTAGGATTATTTAAATGTCAATTTATTTCCCTTCGCCCCGCTATCGCGAAACGTGCCTTCTTTTCTGTCAGTGGGGAAAAAGTCTCTTGTAAGAAGCCAATGTAATTTAGGTTGACAAATGGAGTTTTGTTTCAGGGCTTTGCAGGCATGGAGGGGTGAGACTTGGAGGTTCCCACGTCTCTCCCTGTGCTCACAACGGTGTGATCTTGCACTTTAACACGACACCAGCTGAGCTTAATTAAAAGTGCATATGAAAAAAAAACGGTTTTTTTTCCCACATAACTCTGTGGCTGTCTAGTTTTTCATTGTTACTATGCAGTGGGTGTGTTTTTATCTCAACAACGATCAAGGGGAGAACTGGGTCCCATCGATGGCTGTGCCACGCAAGTAGCTTTACAAAAGCAGCAATCTACCAATAATCGGATGTTTATTAGTCTCCAGGGAAGAATTGTACACTGTTGCCTCAATCTGCCGATGGAAAAAAACGAAAACATCACTTCACCTGAGGTGACTCCCAGGCCTGTACATTTTTTCATTTTTATATTCAACATTTATCCTTTTAAAGATCCTTTACAGACAGATACACGAAAACACCCCACTTGGAATCCTAACCATTGACAAAGTCTTGCGAAATGTTAGCGTCTCCCATTAGCTTCTCTCGTTGCACGCGTTTAACGGTCAAATAAAATACGTGCTACTTCACATGAATTGTTCCATCCTCCATGTTTACGGAAGACTCAAGTTTTCCACATCACACTTGAGCATATTTGATTGTGATTAGCTCCTTCATCGGAGAGTTTAGAATTGGGGGAGATGCGGTAGAGAAAGAAAGAAAATGAAAGAAAGAAAAATGGCCATTATTCTGTGAGCATGGAGAGACGTTTTCCACTAGGACCTTTCTGCAGGTGTCTCTGAGTGATGAAGGACCCCCCTTCTGTGGGACAGAGACAGAGATTTTTGCAGCTGAGTTTGCTGCCTCCGTGACGACAGAAGCGCTGGGAGAACATTATCAGGAGAGAGATTGAAAGAAGGACAGGAAGGAAAAATGAACCCAGAAAATTACCTTAGACTTCAAAGGTTGCAATAGAACCAGATTCTCAGATGTAAAAAATGTGATTGCGGTTCCATTAATCTCAAAAGAAAATACAATTACGCGTAAACGCTGCACACAGTCATTGGATTAAGTCTTTCTGGTATTGCATCTTGGTGCCTTATGATTCATTTTTATAGGCTGTGCAGGAGATTTCCTGCTGTTGGAATGGCAAACATTTTCCACATTACACCAGATGAATAGCTCTACATGGGCAAACGTTGATTTTATTAGTATTTTCTCTAATGTTTAGAACATTAATGTGTCAGTTGCTGTGTATGTCTTATCAATGCAGCTTTACAAACATCAAAAACAACACCAATCCCCATTTACATTTAGGCTTCACTGCGTGGGTTTGACCGTCTGCTTCTTCAACAACTCACCTCACTGTGATGTGACTGTGATCACGGTGACGCAATTCCTCTTGTAAACTGCAGTAACTGAAACTGACTTTAGGTTTAGAAAGCGACAGCAGTGGAGGTGGCATTGCTTTAGAGTGCAACCCATAAATCAGCTGCTGGATTTGTCTACAGCAAAGCAAAAAAAAAAAAAGACTACATCATCCAACCTCATCCAACTCCCTCATCAATTGGCTGCCATAGAAAGAAACCCCTTATCTAATAAACTTCAAATCTCGCTCTCTCTGCTGCCTAATTGTTGATGAATGATTGATGGGCTTTGCAGAAACGACGAGCGTCTCTTTGTCCCGTGGAACCCAAGATATTACACAGTCTTTGTCTGTTGTGAGGAGTCATATCTGGCGGAGTGATATTGAACCGTAGAGGTCCAAAAGCTAATAATATGCTCACCCTCAGGCCTTGGTTCGTTAGAGGAGATAAGGATATTAATCTTTGTCCCGGATCCGTGCAATTTCTTGTGATATTGTTGGCGTGAGATGCTTTCTGGGAGGAAAAGTAAACGAATGAGAAAACTACAACGAGAAGTGGAGAGAGAGAGAGAGAGAGAGAATAAAAAGTGTGGCATCTGCAGGTTTTTCCCTCTTTGATGGTGCTGAAAAGAAAACGTTCTGGAAAGACAAACCACGCCTCTGGTGAAATTCTTTCAATGTGCTTTCATTTTTAACCCAGACACTCTTCTTTCTTCCTTCCTTTCCCGCAGCCTTACTCGCATTCGTCTCCTTCCCTCCGATGCCTCATCCCACTTTCCTTCTTTGAGGACTTCTCCCTCTTCCCCCCTTATCTCTCGTCTTCATTTCAAACCATTGCAGCCTCTCCTTCCCCCCCCCCCCCCCCCCCTTATTCCTCTGCGGTCTTTTGCTAACTCCTTCACTCTATATTTATACAATCCTTCTCTTGCAAACCATCAAACCGTAACCCTTTCTTCTTGCGGGCCCCGTTCTCCTTGCCAGCTAAAGGTATAAATTTAGGTTGCCGTTGTTGCATGAATGGAGGCCGCATTCAAATCACCTCCGATATCCGACCAGGCACCTCGCTCACACGGAGCCGTGGAGACCGATCAGCTGCCTCAGCTGACCCCGTGAGCTGAATTAACATTCAGAGGCTCAATATGACCACAGCTCCCGGTAATCCCATCGACAGCCAACTTCCCAAAGGTGGGGGGGGGGGGGTATAGAAAATACACCAGTTGTATAATCAATGTCCTCAAGCAGAGGTCGAGCTGCGTAAGGCCTGCTGTTGGCTTTTATTGAGTGCCGGATCAGCGCGCTCGCCCTTCAGAGAGTGAGACAGCGACCTGATTGAGATGCAGGGACAGAAACCGATTGTTTCACTGTGAAATTTCAAAGAAAACGACCCATAGTCAGATCTCGGACGGATTATGTCCGAGTGATGGAATCATTCAGATTGTAGATGGAAGACAGACGTTTACCCTTAATCGGGTCTCTCGTCTTGTTTTCTATCTCTTTCTGCCTCCCGCCATCCCAGCCTCTCATTTTCTATATTTTCTGTATTAACAGCACAGACACACACACACACACACACGCGCATGGTCCTCTCCTCGTGCTGTTCGATGCTATTATTATTTTCTGTGAATTTCCGATGTGGAAATGTGCAACGGAACCTACATGGAAAGCAGCCTCCAATTAGGGGAGCTCTTTTCATGTGGAGGCGCCGCGCTGCATATAAAACGGGGAGGCGGATGCATGAATAAGCAGGAGGTGAGCTGAGTCGCACTTTCTTGCATTTGCACAGAGACGCACAGAGACGCACATGCATGCACGACCCTAAAAAAAAAAAAAAAGAGACTAAACCCCATCCTGAGTGCCCGCAGACTCTCTCTCACTCCTGTTCACCTCCGAGGCTGTTGAAATAGGAAATCTTTGTACCATTTGCAACGGGGGATGAAATAAAACATTAAAGGGACTTTTACATCTACCCACAGTGCCTGCGCGTGATTGCAAATGAAAAAGTTCATCTTTCAAAGTACTTCCTGTAGAGCAAATACTTTACAGAGCCTGAGGTGAGATGAATTTTCTTTTTTTTCTCTCTCTCCGGTAAATCAAAATCAATCAATGCACTTTTCCTAAAGATTTTGATGACGTGAGCCTATCCAGGTCCGTCAATTACAGATCATGCCGTAACCGGAGACTCAATCCACCTCCTCCTTTTCCTTATGAAAAAATGTAACATAAACCAGCAGGTACTAAAAGTGATGTTTATCTGGCCCCCTTCTTTCTATTAGTATCACATCTTCTTTGCCTGCCACCGGCCTCATGCTTGGTTTCTCTGAGTCGGACAAAAAGCATCCGTTATAAACCTCTACGGGGCTTTTCTTTGTCAAAATATACCAGGCGGCCAGGAAAGCAAGAGGGATTTGGATGCATTCACAGCCACAGGGGGAGGAAAGAGGAAAGCAAAGGGAGCCAGCTGGGAGAAGACAATAATTCAGAATCTGCCAGAATTGTTCTTCAAGGCGTCTTCCCTTCCTAATTCCCTCGGGGAGAGGTGCACTTAGTCACGTAAGCTCTCTGGCCATGTATCATGGAGGATTTGGATAGCAAGGCCCTCTACTGTAACGGAGGCAGATTTAGACGTCAGCACCGGGGCTTCCTCTTGATACTTAAGATACACCCGTTCTTTCTCATGCTTCAAATCACCCAAGTTACAGCAGAAGTGCTGAGCTGGAAAAAAAAGCACCGTCCACCCCACTGCGAGTTTGGTACACGGACTGGTGCCTGGCTTTTGCTTTATGTGCAGTTTTGTTAATGGACTGTTTATCTCTCCAGCACAAAAGGGCCTGTTGCTTACTTTGGACTGTTAATGGTGGACTTGCAGCCCCTTTGGCTCCCTCACTTAACTCAGCAGCATCAAGCTTCCTTCTACAACAGTGTGAGTGAGGAAAAAAAACCAATTTCTTATTCTGGATTACAAGAGTCTTCATTTAGTGTGTGCGAGATGTATTATACTTTAGCTGACTCTTTCCTAGTTTGGGAAGAAAGGACATGAAATTAAATGTGAATTTGTCTTTCAGGACCTTTGCCTCACTGAGTATGACATTATTTTGTGATTGACACAATGAGACGGCTGGCGGTACCACAATTTAGCATTTCATGACTTTATAATCTGACAAAGGAACGTGTTTTTTTTTGTGGGAGAAAGTTTCCGCTTTAATCTGCTGTTTTCTCTAGTACCCTCAGCTATGTAATTAATATATTTTGCATCCCTAATTGGCCATTGTACCCTTCCCTGGCTTTCAAAGTGAACCCTATGCAGAGAGGAGAGTGAGCTCCCAAGAAGAGTGACACAATCAAAACCTTAACCACATCCCTGTCATTGACCATGACGGTCCCCTTAACCTTTCCAGGTTTCATATTTCAACCCAAACCATGATCTTTTTCTTTAAAGTGATCGCCATTGTCACCATGGTCTCATTATAAAACTAATGAATTTTGGAACGCTGTGGAGGACGATGTCGTCAGGTATGAAAATGGTTACAGATGTTCTTCTGGAGGTAACAGACAGATAACAGTATTCCTAGTTATTATTTGACACTTATGCTGTATATTTATCTTTAATTTAATGCAACATGTGTATGGAGTAGGTGTACAGGAATGTTTAGGAATAAAAGCAATTCGCCACCATAAACCTTTTTTACTAAGTTCTAATAGCCACAGATTTATTTTCTAATGAAGAATTTCACTTACAGCAGGCAGGGAGATACTTTTGGCTTTTTTGTTGTTCCTCCAGTTGCGAGTCTGGAAGCTCATTTCATCACAACATTTGAAATGTTATGCAACCCCACATTTTTGGAAAAATCAATGTCTGCCAGTGAGAGGTCAACGGCAACACCGGGGTGCGAATTCCAATTTCTCAAACTAAGGAATCTGGTCATTTTTAAAGAGGTAAAAAGCTGTTGAAGGTCTCAAGAGAATGAGTTATTGATCCTATTGATCCCGTATCATGCATAAACATTTGAAAAAAATCAAGCTCATTCACATAACCCTTAGTCAATCATTTATATTGTAGACAATGAGCCCTAAATGAGTTATCGATTACATTTTTGTTGAATAAGACACATGCATGAGAAATTCATTTGAGGCTAGGTCTCTTTACTACAGCTCTGTCCAATTAAAAAAGATTAAACGAACCAGTCAAGACACTGTGAATTAATTAATCCCGACCACATATCAAAGCCGCACTATATTTTTATTCTGGCCGATACCACGCTTGAAACGTTTTTGAGAGAGCGGCCGAAACGACAGGGAGAGGATCATCTCGCAGAGGAAGCCTCTAACTGGGTCACGGGAAGGCAAGAAAATAGAGAAGGAAATAGAACGGAGATAAATCTGGGTACGGGGCTCTTTTGGAAATAGTCTGCATGTGAGGATAAGAGGTGCGATGTGGCTGGTGCGTCTCACTACATTTGACACGTCTCTCAGCCTCTGGCATCAGATAAGCCACTCCGCTCAGAAGAAGTATTTTGAAATCTACGGGCTTATGTTGGATCCGCTTAGTAGGTAGACTTGAAAGATGAACGCGGACCATTGAAACAGTGCAGAGAGAAACAGTAGTTTGGCTAAAGCCATTTAAACAAAAGTAGTCAAAGTAGTCCACCTTTCAAACACCTTTTGTTTGTTGGGGAAAATCTTTAGGTCCAAACCTCAAAAGGGATGGAATGATAATCTTTCAGTTTGATGGTCTAGACTTTTTTCTCCATTATATTTTTTGACCTTTTCTCAATGACATTTTTCTACTGAACATATTTTGACATTTCTTCAAAAGAATTGCATTTCTTCTCGGAAAGATACCATACAAGTATGACGTATATCAACTGTTACTTACTTTCATGATGAATTACTTTTAAAATAACTAATTAACTATTTAGCAAAGAGAAAGTAAAAAAACAAAAAAAATCCCACATCACCATGAGAAGCTGTTTGGATTCAAACTTTTCTTTTTGCTTTTTTAAAACAGTCTAAAAGCCAACGATGTTCATTCAAATAGTTGCGTGTTAACATCCTTTCAACAGATGGTATCACACGGCAAAATCATTCAAAGTAGCCAAATAAGCATTTGTTAATTACATTACATTTGTTTCTGTTACTGTTACATAACTGTTCAGGTTAAACAGTCAATGCAATCAACTCCTGCGTGTGACAGGGTGACGCCAATGGCTTTTTTTTTGTCGACATTTTTAGCTTAAAAGTTTCCTGCTGGACATTGTTTTTACCCACCGCCTTGTCACACACACACATTCAGACAATGAAATACACAAAATACTTAATGAAGCAACCACACAACCACATTCCCTGTGGAGGGCAGAGGGGGGGGGGGGTCCACTGTCTACCTGTCAAGATACTCTGACACAGAAGGCCGTGTCTCAGTGTGTGTCTGTGTGTCTGTCTGTGTGTGTGTGTGTGTGTGGGGGGGGTGAGTGTGTGTAAATCACCAGTGGTATTAGAGAGCATCCCGCGGTGTCTCTGTCTGGATAATAAAATGACTCGAGGCTGCTTCCCGAGAAGAACACAGCGCGACGCCACCTCCTTCCTTAATCTGCAGCCCCCCTTCTGGTTCACCGTGACCCGACTCTCCATCACACTCACTGTGCCATCAGGTGGATACTTGTGTACTGCCCTCGTCGTTCTATATGTGTGTGTGTGTGTGTTTGTGTGTGCTTGTGTGCGTGCAAACAAACAATCTGTGTGCGTGTGTGTGTTTGTGTGATATCTGCATTTACCTTTTAAAAACAGATCAGTGTTGTTAAATGCAGTTGTCAAGATGGTGGGAACATCCCAAGCAGGAGGTAAGTGATAACTTACAGTACAGTCTGCAACCACCACACATGAACCTAAGAACGCCACGTTTTGGATGGAGACATGAGTCACATGGCTATGACATCGTGCGCGGTCATGATGGTGGAGGTGGATTTTTTTTTTTTTCGGGGTCCTCTACCTTGGTCCAGTGAACATTAGTGTCTCCGTCAGGGGAATTGGTTCAGAATTCAAACAAACATCCACTTGGAATCAATAATGAATTGATTAGACTGATGATTACAGGCTCAAGTTGCTGTTACTGCCTGGCACCGGAGAAAGTGATGAATCGCTGATATTTTGGGCGGACTGCAATTAGTTGGCTGGCAAAGACTTACAACTGCGGTTTCTATATCAAAATTCTTGACAAGAAAAAAAACTGCTGAATATACTGAATCAGCTCTGAAGCTTTTTAGTTGTTGCAGTTTTGGTTCCCCAGCATTGAACAAGTTAATCCCCCCCCCCCCCCCTCCCCCCCAAAGTGTACAACTGCTTCAAATCTTTTAGAATGTAATTTATTTATCACCGGTTTCTTTAGTAGTAAGAAGATGTGAAGATATGTTGAAGTGAGAAACATCAGAAGAACGTGTGAGAACAGAGTGGTGCCCCAGTGCTTTTTGCTTCAGCCAAATTCAATCCGTGCCATGAATAATTTTGCAGTCGTGCGAAATATACAAATATAGCCCATCGGGTGGAAAAAGCAGGTGTAGTAGATATATGGAGAAGACAAGAGACGAGGAGATCGTATCAGAGTTCCCTCGTTGCTGTGCAGTGCATAAACGGCTTGCTCCGTGCCTCTGTTATCTCTCGCCATCCTTCATATCAACTGAGGCCATTCTTTAAACTGAAAATCCGGTTACGTGCGAGATGAATCTGCAGATGCGGGGATATCGCTTCAATCTGCTGGCTTAGGAACTGTCCCGAATCCTAGCGTTTTCTCTTAGCTCGACACATTTCTCAAACAAGGGGACATGTCCACCATCGATACTTCACTTGTTGCACAGTAAAAAAAACACCCTGTGGGTGTTTCCTATACACCATGTTCAGGGTCAATTTTGACCCAGGCCAAGAATTCCCTCAAGTGTTCATACCAGATTTAAAACAGATCTACTTATAGCCTATGCTTCATTAATACATGCATCGATGATCCTTGCTAAATGTTTCAAAGAGCTGGGAGAGTCTATTTTTTAAGTTTTAACAGCATTCATTTTTGGAGAAAAACTCCTACAAGACATGATCATTTTTCACGTTGAGGTGAGTTCCAACACAAACGCTCCCCTCCTCCTCAGAGTCAGCTCCATCACGGGGGCTGTAATCAGAGTTTTCATCCACGTGGTCTCCCTGCTCTGGCCCCCGAAATCACTATCAACCTCCTCATCTTGGAAGAACAGATCAAAGGGTCTGTGGCACACCAAATCCCGCTGTTATGATTTCAGTCACTGAAATGGCAGCTGACCTGAAAAATAGTACTCTTAAAAATACACGAGTATCCATAGGTTTTGAGTATTTTTTTCAATTGTAAAAGTTAGATAGCTATTTCAGCTGAGCCACATTATATAAAAGCTTTTTAGATGCTGCAGTGACGTTGACAGTATTAAAGCCTGTCTGCTCGTCACTAAGCGGGTAAGAGACCGTTAGTTCTGTTTCTCTACTTGGCTCAGCCTCCTTTTCTGTACAAATGACAGTGTTCTTCACTGCAAAAAGGGTATAGCCTGAACATGGTGAAACATCTTGTTTGGGCTGGAAACCTTACCAGCCATCAGAGGCGTTTCACGGTCACCCTAAATAAATAAGGAGTTTAAATGATGGGATGAATGAATTTTTCTTTTAGTTTTGTCGTCTACGACAACCACAGGAAGTGCACATCTGCTGACAAGAAGACCCAATCAAAACCTGAAATATGTTCTGTGCTTAGTGTAGTATTTCAACGCAGAAAACCCAAATGCATCAGTCTCATGCTTATTTCATGCTGTGGGCAAAGCAACGTTTCGTGAATATTTCAGTGTCCTATTACGCTTCAAAGTTGTATTTGTCAGGTTCTCAGAGTCTGTTTACGGTTCAAACTTTTCGGAGTCAGTTTCACGCTGCAATTTCCTGTTAATCTTCTACGTCCCCGGAGCCCTCAATTCCCTGTTTTCTTCCTGATTCACACCATTTTACGTCTGGACCTGGAAGGCAGCAAAAAACCTACGTTTGACAAAGTGTGAAGTGTGACGGGCAGCGACAGCTTTTATCCTCTCCCGCTCTTTTTTAACACTTGGAGTTGCTAAATCTATAGCGGCTTCTCTTTCTGTTCTGTCGATTTGTGTCCCTCTGTTTCTTTCTCCAAACGTCCCATTGCACCTTTTCTTCTGTCCACCAAATCTAAAAAACAATATTTTCACCCTTCTTGTAGTTGGACTGTCCTTCACGGGGCAATTCACCAAGCGTTGCATTCGCTCACCTTTCAGCCCCCCCCCCCCCCCCCCCCCCAAGCTTTAAAGACCACTTTTTAACAAGAAAACCCGAAAGGCTAAACAGCTAAAGGTGGAGAGCAAGAGGGAGGGTAGTTGAAAGGGAGGATGAAAGACTTGGTTCAATGAAAGCGTGATCTCAAAAAAGCGTTAAATCAATTTTTGCCAGCTGGGAGCGGAGTGATGGAGGAGTACGGTAACACGACGAGTTGTGTGTGTGTGTGTGTGCGTCTTATGGTTAAAGAAATCTGCTCTTGTCCATTGTTGCCCAGTCTGTAATGGCCCCGTCATTCAAACCCCGTTCTGCTGACGGCCCGCAGTCTTTTTGGGATCATTTCAGATATGCTTAGCCACAAACCTTCTCGCCACTTTTGAGCATCGTCAGATTGTTGTGTGTCTGTCGGGGCTGTGACGTTGTGTAAAAGATTCGAGACCATTGTGCGTCAATGTGGTCCTTCCTTGTATGTATGAGATTGACCGGTGGGTCACCGGTGATTGACGGTCAGCTGACATCCGGCTGGGGGGGCGTACCCGTCTGAATGAGTCACGGTCAACACGTGCTTGACAGAAACACACAAAGAGTTCATTCTCCTTGTTGTTGAACAAAATACATACATTACACAAGACAGCAGGCCCACAAGACCCACAGGCCTGCGTAAACGTTGTGTTTGCGTGACTGCATGCCAGTTTAAATTGTATGCAAACCAGTATGCAAATGTTTCCCCATCTCCTCAATGCATCAGCGAGTTCGGATCGGACAGCGGCTTGGCAGAAGAGCCCGTCGCTGCTCGTGCCAACCTGACGCCTGCAGTAAATGTTTATGGAGGTTTTGAAGCCCGAAGTAGACCCACATCATGCAGACAAATCAGCTCTGGTTCCCGCTGTGTGTCCCTAAGCCAGCGAATCTCATCACCAAACTTTTGTCACGTTAGCAGCTCAGCATTCCCCCATGACAGCGTGGAACGATGCCATCTGTATCGCAGTTCCAAGAAATTGGTGTCGCTAATAGTCCTCTCTGTTAATCGGTTTCTTTCAGTCACGGCATTTTTCCAGATATAGTCAATTTAGACTGATGTTCGAACGGCTGCGGGGCGGGAGCTGCACAAGCAAATCAAAAGCAAACGAAGGAAAAGATGTAACCAGGTGAGACGTGATAAGTCGAGGCAAGACGGGGCGAGGACAAAGAGGGAGGGCCTGGGACAGGGCGGAGAAGGACGGGACACGTGTGACAAGACAAGGGGAGGGCGAGGCATGGCAAGGTAAGGTTGAGATAAGACAAACGTCTTTTTCTTGGTTATTCAAGGATAAATTATCCACCAGCTTTTGTGATTTGAAAAACTTAAACCAACAGATATGTCCTACTGCTTAGTGAAAGTTATTCTCCAAAAAAGCTTTACGGGGTTTTACACAACGTCCCGATTTGATGTGTTTTTTCGTATCTTTTCTACCTTCTCTTCTCCGTTTTCTCTGCACTGCTGCTCAGATTTGATGATAACTTAAGTGGACTCTATTTTGTCGGACAAAATCCTCGCTCTCTCACTCTCTCTGTGTGTGTGCGTCTTACCTCACACCTGTACACGACAACGTGCGACACGGGCCGATGAGTTGTGACAAAGCGCTTTGGGTCACGGAGATTCTCTCCGTCTCTGACAAAAAGCAGACGTGGCATCGTGTGTCAACAAAGGACCTCCTTGTTTGCTGCTCCGGCTGTAATCTCTACCCGTATAAATATATTTACTTGTTGAGGTGTTTTCTTATCACGAGCCAGCAAAGATGCCTCGGAAGACGGCAATAAAGTGAAGAGCTAAGCCCGGGAGTGGACCTGGTCTAAGCCGGGCTTATAGTGGCACATCTTGATCCCATGGTGTGTTATTCCGGTTAACTCAAATAAGCAATGGAAGCTTTGACTGTGAGAAGGATTGCGGATCCTACAGTCCTAAAGGGGGGGGGGCCTTGGTGGACTGAACCAAAGCCAGAAGTAACTTTCTTATCATCAGCATGTTGTCATTTTTTTGTCGAGGAAAACAGACAGAAGCGGCAGTGGGTAAGATTGAGTGCTGCCAATTAGCTATGACAGGCACTGGCACTCTGGAATCCATTCTCCCAAAAGGCCGTTACACTTCCTCCATTTTCAGAGTAGTCCAGGCGAGTGCTAAAAAGTGCTGGATGTGAGTCGGGATACTCGTGAAGCCACAGTTGAGTGGAGCTGTGACAACTTTTTTTTTTCCAATAGTGAGGCTCTGCAGGTCTTGGCAAACTTCTGAATTTGACAGGTCAAGAAATTTGAATCTGTCTCCTCTGCAATTATGTTCCCACAACTAAACTGCATTTTCAATTTTATGATATCATATTATATTGATATAATATGTAATATAAGGTTTTTGCCATGTTACAGTTGCAGTAATCAACAAAGGGAACTTATATCAAACTGCATATTCAGCATATCTTTTTCTCTGATACTTTATTTGAATTGCGCCTTGTGGCTCTTTCACTCAAGCCACAGGAGTGGATGTGCCTTATCAGCCTTTTTAACAGAGATAAGGGCTGTAAATGACTTCATCAATCATCATTAACAAAATGCCATCAAAAGGCCTCTTTGTATTGTCAACGATTCAGCTTTTTGTATCTTTTTTGGCAATTGTCTACATTAATCATCTACATTTTAAACATGTTGATTTTCCTCAACAACAAGCTTTTCTGCTGATGTTTGAGTCACTGTGTCACCGCGTGATGCAGGCAGTGGGGGTGCCGGCGCTCCAGCAGGAGCTGCCACGTTGCATTATTGAATTTTTACCTGTGTGATAGAAATGCAAAGGAGTGTCCTTTAATGTCACGGGTTTGAGGACACGGGTGGCGGAGAGCCTCGTTTGTACGGCTGAGCTTTCATCATTCGTACCGGATGCAAACTGACTGACTGAGACACTCTCCCCCCCCACCTGGGCTTCTCTTTTCAGTCTGTACCTAATTGAGTGTCAACACTAATGATGCTCTTTTTATGCGGTGGCGATTCTCCTGGCTTGGTCTGTCGCTCCTCGCCGCTCCTCTCCCAGAGGTCACCTCGGGTTTACCACTTGCAGTAGATCTACGTCAACAGTGCGTGCGTGGGTTCTCTTTTTTTTTTTTGCCAATCGAGCAGGAAAGTTTTGCGGTGTTCGCTTGTCCAAGGGCCCATGCATCACAGCTGTCTCACCCTCAGTCAGTCCACCCTGTGGAGGATGCCTTTTTATAGAATGTGGGTCAAAATAAATATTCAGAGATGATAAATGTTAAAGGAGATTCCCTTTTTTCCAGGATGGGATAAGTATCTATCGTTCTACAACAGCATGGAAGATGGTGATTGGTTGTGCACTGCAACACTTTTAGTTGGTCATCCTGGAACTCCATAATCCAATACTTCATATTGATCATATTAATTCAACAGATACTGTACATACCTTATACAACATCAACCATTTTTTTGTGCTTTATGTTCAACTCATGTTCACCTGTGATTGTGTTTCATTACAAAGGCTTTTAAATGGGCTTCAATAGAATTAGCCTCAATGGCTTTTAGAAGAGGAAGAAGAATAAATTATACAATATACACTTACAATAACACTGAACTGTCAATCCGCTGCTTGCGTAATTGTAATCTTGCATGTAATCTGACTTTATAAAAGGATTTAGTTATTCAAAGGTGAGAGCTGGGCCAATAGATGACACAATAACAGGATTTGGCCATCATCCACTGTTCCACTGCAATTTAGTTATTACATCGGGTGGTTTGACTATTAAAAAAAACACAAGAACTTACTTTGTTTGCTGTCTGTGTTAAATAATATACATTTTCCTACATACTTTTACCAAGTGTAATGGTTAAAAAATAACTCAGCGTTGTGCAGATGCAATGATGGAACAAGTGAACTCCCTCAGCCTGAGTTATATTCACACTATTTAGTGCCAATCATCTACTGGTTTAAATTGATCAGACAAGGCAATTTAAACTCAAACCACCAACGAGCGCTTTTCCATCTATGTTTTGTTCTTTTCTTTCCTTCTCACCCTTCCAGGCGCTTGTTCCGGCTTTCCCTCTAATGAAGGTGCTAACAACCTACACGTAAGCGATGTCTCTCTGCAGCCCGGACAAGCGATCCGGGCCTTTATCGACGTGGCACACACACGCGCGCACACACACACACTCACACACAGCCATCCCACAGATGTAATTAAATATGAAATAGTCCGTGGGGAGACGGAGAGCGCCTCACTTCTCAAACAGACATTCTCACTTGTGAGGGCACGCACACAGGCCAACTCTCTGTGGTAATGGAGACAATGTATTTCTAATGGCACCACCCAGACTGAGTAGGTAATTGTGATGTATTAGCATGCTGCGGTTGAGATTGGATTACCGACAACAGAGTTTTGCAGGCGCGTGCCTGTCTGTGTGTCACTTCCCCGCCTTCCGCACCTCTCATTGCCCCCCCCCCCCCCCAGTGAAAGAAGAGGTATCGACTCGTTTCTTTTATTCCAAACCATGATTAATCTCACAGTCTCATGGTTAGTCACACCTCAGTTGGGGAGTCTCGAGGGGTTGGGGGGGGGGGCAATCGGGCCTCAGTTCGAATCGGGTTACGGCGTAAACTGCAGTGCTCGGATCGGTCTCTCTGGCATCTGTGCCTGAAGGTAGCGCTGAAAGTGAGAAGGCAGAATGCAGTGCACTGGGCAGGTTCTTGTCACATTTGCACAGTCATTGAATTAAAGTAAGGCTCTCAGTTACCAGTCTGGAATGATCGGTTCCTGTCCTCCAACATTCTGTCGTTTAAAATGCGTGATCATGCTGGTTAAGTCTTGGGAGATCTGCCGGTATCCCACAGATTTGTAGTTAAAGGCAACATTTGTTCTGATAACTCCAATTCAGGCAGGTGCTGTGGTTTATCTTAATATATCAATACCGGCTGTCCTCTGCAACATGTTATTACTTCCACTATACAATACAGTAGCTGGTCTTATTCTGCCTTAGGCCAGCAAGGAGGGCTGTAACGGAGGTAAACATTAGATTGTGAAAATAAACGGCAGTCCGGATCTTGGAGTTGATAGTATTTTCCACACTGTCTAATATTTGTCAGTGGATAGGCGTAGAGACAAGAGATGCTGCTCTTGCTGCGCTTGAGTCTTAACCTTTTTCCTTTGCTCTGTTTTCTATCCCTCCCGGGGCGGCGAGAGGAAGTTTCCTCTATTATGGAGCGTCTACCGTTCATTATTGGGCTGCCTTTCGATCCGAGGGAGGAGGGTTGTGCTGGCAACGGGACAGGAACAGCTTGCTAAGGTGGGTTATTATTGAGTAAGTTAATTTCATTTTCAGTGACATGAACTGAAGGCAAGCAGACACAAACAATGTACAGAGTTGCTACGTGCTCTGTCTACAGTACAGAAGATGAGAGATGAAGGATTGTAACAGTGTGTGAACAACATTATAACACATATTACAATGGCCCATTTTTCTGGTGCAAAAAACAATTTGCGTGTTGAGGAACAGCGGCCACACAAAATCCATTTATGGTGATGCTCATACATCCATAAGCAAACAACCAAATACAATGACAGTTATGTAATGTATCACTTTATAAGAAAACAACAATAGGTGTGAAAACACAACGATCTGCACATAATTCAAAAACACACCACTGAATTATTCCACAGTGCACTGAAAATGCCAGAACAGCATTTGCTTGCTGCGTGTACCCGGAGTAATCGATTTGACTTTAAAAAGATTGCAGTTTTCACTGTGCAATGGTGCCCTGGCTACTATTTATTGTTTGATGAATGTAATCACCACTGGCTGAATGGTACCATTGTCTTGCTGAGCCCAGCTAGTATCCTTAAAGCCCGAACTAAATGATCTGCTATTATTTTGATGATCAATGAACTGTTTAAGTCAGGCTTCAAGAAGTGGTGGGCAACAATTAAAACTTTAATCGCGATTTCTTTGCGATTAATTGCAAAAAACCTGTTAAATACGGTGCTTTTTAGCAGTATCCGAAAGCATTGGAGCAAGGTTTTGCTGTTTAGTGGTGATTCATTAACATTTCTTCCTCTTTTTATGCCTTAGAAACCTTCACAGTTGTGATCATTAAGCACTAGCTTTCTGGATACATCTTGCTCTGAAAATAAAACCCATGAATATCCTTGGGGGGGGGGTGAATTAATTCAGCCAAAAGCTTCAGTTTGTGTATAGCTGATTTCTAACTGTCACATGTACTGTGAAAAGTAAAAGTAATATCAGTACCTTCACAAATGGCTATTACATAACGTAACTGGGGGGAACAAATATAACTAAAGCTTGTAGGTTCGTCTAAATGTATTGTCATCCTTAGGACTAAATAATATAAATAATCTAGGAAAGACAGTAAGCAATTGTGGGTGAAATCACTGCCGTCAACTGTGCTCATTAACCTGCAATTAGCGGCTACATTTCTGCTTTTTCTGCTTTATGGGTGTTCATTTAATTGTAATTGGTAAACATCCGTAATCCTGCTAAAAACACACAAAGGACATGAGCTAATGAGACAGTCCTTCTGCTCATGTCTGTTGTTGATTATGTCGTTATCAACCAATAAAATAAGCTGTTCAATTATAAATGTATTGTTTTTTGCAAGGCTCATAGGTTTTTCATTGCACGAATCAAGAATGCCAATAATAATTGTTTGATAGTTTGTTTAATCTAGAAACCCATATTTCTTGTGGAAGGCAGTGGGATGTCTGAACAGTATGTTAAGAGATTTAAAACCCGGATCCCAGCTCTCCACCATGCATCTACCCGTGCAATTATAGAATAATTCAGGATGGTCAATATAAAAAAAATGACATATGAGAGATAATGTGATGCATTCTGCCACCAAGCGTTGTCAGACGTCTGTAAGTTGTTCTGCCATAAGGAGACGATCAGCAGGGCTCCCTCAGCGTGACGGCTCCGTCTTTCTTTTCCTGCCCATCTGTTTTCTCGGATAAATCCTCCCCTGCCAGGCTCCATCGCCGTGAGGAATCCATAAAGAGCTGACCCACACATATGGCCACTTCACTCGATGGCCATCATAACTGAGCGGCGCGCACCAAACAGTTCTGGATCTTTGCTCGCTGCATCATCATCATCATCATCATCATCATCACGCTGGGAATGAGACGTCTAATGAGACGGCTGTACTTGCTCTCGGCGTTGACTTTAGCTATGACCGATATATATTCTCACCAAACTTTTTTTCCTTGTGGCAGTGTCCAATACGGCAAAACATGCAACATCTGGACAAGGTGAGTCCAGTCATTACAGTATGGTCATGACAGTGGCTATTTAAAGGAAAGATGGATTGTGATGGAGTTTGGTTTTAACTAAAAACTTACACCGAGTGATGGATAAGTTAAATCATTTTAAAACTTAACCAGTAAAACCTTTTCATAGACAGTAGAATCAACCGGAGAGATCACTTACCCGCAACTATTCTCCAACTTTGTTTCTTTTGTAAAAGAACGTTGCTCTTGAACTTCCCACAGACAGAAAGATGCGATTTGAACTGATATTTCGGTGTCTTTCTTTTGACGGTGAAGCTGGTTTGAATGCAATCTTTAACCCTTCGGGCCTTCGGGTGTTCATTTTGACCCTGGTGCCTCTGGGTGCTTTTTTTTTAGAAGTTCTACAATTGATTTGATTTTAAGTAACTTTAACGTTTAGAAATGTACATCAGAGGACCAAGTGGACTTCATGCGTCTCCTCATGCGTATTCTTCTAAACCAAGCGGCTTGAAAATCCTACATTTGATTTTAATTTGAAGGCTGGCGGCTGCGTTGTCTCTTTTGACACGACCTGCAGCAACATAAGTAGGTGAAACCTCTGTGCAATGCTGATTATGTTTTCTCTGCATGGCGTTCACTGTAAACGTGACACAAACCTCCAAAACGGACTCCCACCACTTCAACGAGAACGTTTGAAATATTGACTACGTCAGGTACACTCAACTGAGTTTACTGGAAGGTGGGTGGTAGGACGCATCTGGTCTTTTCCGTGTATTTTTCTTGTTTTTACACGTTTCTTACACCCATCATATTTTTCAATCTCGACTTGCTTGCAGTAGCTGTCTCCATCGATCAGTCGACAGTCCCTCCCGTCTAGACGCTGACTGCCTGGTGAACTCGGGCTCTTCTTCCACGCGCCAACCCTTGCTCGGCGTTGCGTATGCACCAGATAGCCAGACATCAATTTACATGTGAAGAATCCCCCCCCTCCCCACCCCCCACCCCACTCTGAGAATGCTGCCGCAGCAGCAGGAAGGAACCAGACTTGACCTTGCTGGTGTCACAGCAGCTCAATCACACTTTGCTCCGCTTCCTCCTCCAGCGTGACAAGGAAAAGGAACAGAAGCTCCCCCTCCGCACAGCCAAAATCCCTCAGTCGTGTCAGTTGCTCCTTCCGTCAACACTTTCAAAATCGTGTGTGTGTGTGTGTGTGTGTGTTGAAGACATTCTTTTAAGTGATTAACGTCTAAGACTCAAATGTCACTCTGCGAATGCGTCCATCTCCGTACTGTCTGCACATCTGTTTCCCCGCTACCATGCGATCTGTCACGTCTGTCGTACACAAATCAACTACACTTAGGTTTTTTTGGACGCAACAGAGGGTGGTTGTCTGTGATTGATTGATCCGTCTTTAATATGACAGCCATTCATGTTCAGACTGACAGTTCAGTCTGAAAAGGTTGCAATGAATGTAGCAGCCACCGAAGCGGCATGACTCGGCTACTTTTTGTTCCCTTCTCTTTTTTTTTTTCCTCTTCTCCTTTCGCCCGGAATTAAACTCTATGTTTTAAACGAGATTGCCCCGATCAATGGAGACCCCTGTTGCCACACTTATTTCCTGTCACAAACGTGACACGATGTGACAGAAAGTAAGTGTCGTATCGGTGACACTATGGGGCGGATTGGACGAGGGGCGGCACATGTCTTACATCCCCTCTTCGTCCATTTGACAGCACAGCAGTTGGGCAGCTACACAGTGAATAAGCTTAATATACACGGGATTTACACCTGGTGCTTATTGCTGTGTTCAAATTGTTCAGCTATGGAAAAAAAAAAAAAAGTATAATGCTCACATCAGTCTCTCTGAGGGGAGGATGCAACGCTGTGAAGTACGTGTTGATATGTGTGTGTGTGTGTGTGTGTCGGTGCACTTTTGTGGGTGTGTGAGAAATATATTCAGCAAGCCTTTAACGGAGGAGAAAAAGTATTTATGATGAGTGAAACTCTCTGTGACTTTATATTTCTGTTAGAAACTGGCCATTTTAAAAAGTATCAAACAAAATGCCCCTCCATGAGTAGAAAATCCTCTACAAGGTTTTGTACTCATGCACATGGTGTGTGACCGACTATTACAGACTAAACTGGGAAAATTTCAATAGACTATTATTAAACAAAAGCCAATGATGACAAATGATTTGTTGGCAACAGGCCACAAAAATAAAGTATTTGCAGTTAAAAAATAGTCAGTATCCGTCTTTCTGGGCTTCCGCATCCCATCATCCCCTTGAGCGTGCTACCCATACGACAAATATCAGACCCGACACCATTCACAGACACACACAATCACAATATTTGATGTTATTGATTCTTCTCCTGCCTTTTAATTTATTTGATATGCAATTTGTCTTATATATATATATATATATTATATGTATTCTAGCTTGCTTTTTTAGTATAAATATACAGATATAGAAAAACAAACAAAATACTGGTAAGTAGAGTGTTAGGTTGCTTTATATTGATCACATACTCTTTGCCCGAAGCAAACCATGAACTCAAATCTGTTGCAAAACCTGTTCAAAACGTTCTCAATGGTCTCTAATTGTCAGCTGTGTTTCTGGGGATAGACACCAGATTTGGTCTGTGATGAATTTGTGTTTTAGGGTAATGATCTGTATTCTGTGATTCTCACGCAGCCTTGGGCGGGTGCCACCTTGGCACCGCCACGTGCACCGTTGATTAATCTTGCGCCTTGTGTTCCAGCTGTCATGGTGGTTAATGTGTTTTGGTTACCGTAGCTACAGTAAGTCAATACATTTAAAATTGATGGGGCTCTCCACAAGATGGAGACTGAGAAGGCGCTAGAGAAATGCTGGGGTGAGACTGATATACAGTGCAGAACAATACAAAAAATGAATGAACCCGCCTTTATGGAACCAAACAACTGCATTCATGGAGGATGATATTGCAGTCGCTGTCCAAGAACCGCGTTGAACCGCCTCGCTGCAAGAACCAATCATTTGCACCGTCATGCATGTGTGCAAAATGATTCCTCCTCACGGCAGATGCAGCAGCAGCTGTTTGGAGGACCTCAGAAGTCTTCTGATGAAACGGACTTCCTCAGTTTCATAATGACACAGGGAAAAAGAAGCAACATCGCTTGTAGTGAGTCATCTTTAAATAAATGCACCACAGGCAGAAACACACGTGGTCGGCAACCTGTTGGCTCCCTGAATTCAGCAACTGTAATAAAGGCGTTTTGATGTTGGAATGTCAGCATTGCCCTCCTGTTCATCCTGTTCATTCTTTTTTTTCTGTTCTTCACATGGTCAACTGGTGAGTGAATCCTCAAACTCAAGTGACTTGACATAATAAATATAACTGTCGTGGCGAAGCTTCAACGACACATGAAAACCTCTGATGCTCCGATGAGTTTTAACAGAGCTCCTCAGGTCCTCATTTTACTACAAAACTGTCCCCAGGTCCAAATAAAAAAGGCACAACTGTCCACAGAGGATCCTTTTAACGGTGTCATTAAGTTCCACACAGTTCCCCCGCCTCTCTAAATGGGTGCGAGCTGGCAGCTTCTGTCTGGCACTGGCGACAGCGGGGGGACTCTCAAAATAATTGGGATGCCATTAAATTGCCCTCTCCAGTTGCTGTTAATAAAGCCCCGTTCAACAAAATGCCCCAAAGACATTGTCTATGGGATCATTTAGACCGCTTGCTTTCGCAAAAACCAGTTACCTTTAAATAAGCAATGGAGACCCAATTAGCTTCATAACGCTTCTTTTTGCAGAGGTGCTTGCTTTGAGGCTGATGACACACAATAGGGATGGACAGAGTGAGGGAGAAGGACGTAAACTGGACCGACAGAGAAGTCTCCACAGCTAATGAGTATAACATTATATGATTCATTTGACTCACCGGGGGGGACCGTAAAAGGGTCTGAGCTCATTTTAAATCATTTGTTGACGAGATAATTCCGATAAGAGAATTTCTCCGAGGCGCGTTCCCGAAACTACTGCAATCCTCAGTATCCTAATTTTAGCACTCGTTGTAAGGAATGTTATGTGTGTATCTTACACATTGCCAGGGCATTGTTGCAGATTATTAACCTCTATCAACATATTCTACAGCTAATCTTCTTCACATGTGAGCTTTTCTTTGCTACATTTCATTATACCTTCTGACAAAGGCCAAATTGAGGATGAATTCTAGCCAGCAAGTGTTAATTCACCAGAATTCATTAAACGGCAATAAAAACTCATTGTCTTTGAACCCCCACTTGCTTGTTTAAATTTTTTCCTTGATAGTTCCCACATTTACTTTAATATACTTCTATAACAAGTGGCAATTGTTTTTTCAGCATGAAAAGTAACCCGCTGTTCCCCAACTCCCCCCTCCCCCCCCCGCTTCTTGCTAAAACAAATGTTAATTTAAAATGTACCACACACCACATTAAGTAGGTCATTACACACTGCATATTTCTGTCACTGCACCTGTTACGTGATACATTCATTCTATTTTTAATAGCCTTTCTAATTGTGCTGAATTGGCTTTTCTCAGCACACAAATTGCACGTTGTGTTCTTTATGTTGATACATCTACTGGCGTCCAACACAGATTAACAAGTGCAGCGTTCTTAACACACACACACACACACACACACTGCCTCGCTGCAGACCCATGAGACACATTTACATTAGCACTTCCCTCCTGCTCAGTGACCCCCTCCTGAGCACAAAGCAACGCTCACACACCGGGGACTCGTAAATCCACTGGCTGGCAAGGGAACCCCCTCCCCCCTCCCCCCCTTTGGGAGACAACACATTGGACGCTTCACATAATCCTGCTGACATCGATAGCCGGGGGTTTTGGCCTGCAAACAAGGTAACGAGCCACTGCGAGAACAAGAGGCTTCCAAAATGAGAGAGGTGACTAAGAACATCGTATGAAAAAAAAAAAATACCACTGGGATGACAGAACGAAGGCCTTTGGCCTGGGAGAGAAAACAAAAACGAAAATGAATATGAATACATTTATTAGGGAATAGTGGAAAGACAAAAAAAAAAAATGAAATAATGACAGGCTGAAAATGTATCAGGTGCATTAAATATGATGAGCTGTGTTGTCTTATAAACAAAACAAATACAACAAAAGCAGCAAGATGTGTCGTTCCATTTGAGAGATGGAGAAACCGCATATGTACCATTGCCTTATAATACCAAAGTGTTTGTCTATTGTATGTGGCGTAACTTTTCTTTTTATGGATGCATGCAGTGACATTCACAAAGGGGGGGGTGGCGTTCATTAAGGATGTGGCCCTTTCCACTCGTTGCATGCAGTGTCTTTTGAAAACAGACTTTTGTCTTCAGGAAGTTAGGTGGGAGTAACAAAAGCACTGAATTCGGTTAGAGGAAAGAGCACGGTCGACGTTGACGTGACAGACGGGTTAAGTGACAGGTGACTGACGTGACTCGCTTAACTGTCGACATCAATTCAAACGCTGACTTTTTAGTTTCGACATTAAATCCTGTGTTTAATCCCACTGTCCACACCCCGTCGCATGCTCTGACCGTGTATTCATTTGGGGATTTTGTGTCCGTGGTGTCCCTTGCGTACGTCACTCTGCGCGCTCCAACGACCGCCCAAAGACTTCAGGGAAGTTGAGGAGAAAAACGATGGAGCTTTTGTACAGACCGACTCACCGAACTTGCTCTTTAAAGTACCACTAAATTCTTGGATATGTCAATTCATCTCACATAACACATTCTTCTATTGAAATCTTCAATGCACTTTTACAAGATTGCTTTCTGTGCTCATTAATGCTGTTGCATGTCTCACATACATGAACAAAGCCTGATCCTTTTTTTCTGGCTACTGAAAGGAAACACGGTGGAGGGATAAAATACTACTTTTTTTAGAATCTTGTAAAACTGAACGGAACCAAAAAAATGCCATTGAAAACTTTAAGTCTATTTGTTCTTTTTGCTGTTTGTTTCCGCAAACTTGACTGCAATCTCTTGCTCCTTTTTGGATGAGGTAACGGATGGAGATGAAGGTGAGCGGCGCCTTAAGAGTTCGGCCATTATTTCTGACGTGATTCTCCCGCACCACGGGCTCCTTCATTTAATTACAGGGGCCTCTGCACAGTGGAAAAATGGGATTGTTTACGTCAAGTGATAGGCAAGAGGCTCAAGGGGAAAAGGAAATACGGCCTCCTTTCAATCAGACGTAATGGCTCATAACTGTTGAGCTCAAACGCCGCACTAAGTTGATTTACCACCAACATGGATTGAAGGAATGAGGGAGATTTATTCAGACTTTATTGGATATAAATAAAGGGGCCCGTGCTCTAGACTGTGACACTTGGTCATTATTATTTCCATCAGCGTTTGACTTTGCAGTTGAAGAGGGATATTTGTAGGTGCCATGTGCACAAACGTGCGGTGTTGACACAAACGTTGTGATCGAGAGGGATTCATTTTAAGTCAGATGTGATAGCAGCGAGGAAACCAGAGATCTCCTCTGTTCCTATTCCGCAGGTGATATCGTTCCATCCTATGACTGAATGGAATGAAAACATGATTTAACATTCATATCATTTTATTGGACAATAATTTAACGAGTAACAACAAAGGTACTGTGGTGCATGTGCATCGAGCTCCACAAGATGAGCAAATGTCTAAACTAAAATCTGCTAAGCTAATAATGTTTATGGTTCCAGGTCTGTCACTAGATTTTATATTCATCTGAATATATACTTAATGGATATATTGCAAATAAAAAAGTACCATAAGCTCATGGAAAGTCGGAAGAAGAAAGTTTTAAACTATTTTTTTTTTTTCTTTTGTCACTCTTCCTCAGTGTTTCTCTGCAACTCACAGCCACAGGCTTCTGATTCAAAACAAGCCTGTAAAAAACAGTATGCAGGGGGGGAAAAAGGAGAAGCAACCCGTCAAACTGTCAAACATGCGGCACCCGGAGTTATGGAACAGTCGATGGCATGTCTTTGAATTTATAATCTTGAGAATGTTTACCCCCCTGGTGGAAAGGTTCACCGATTCCCAGTCTTTTGCAGATTTTTGGCAATTGATTTTAAAGTTAAGATCTCGACATTCATTAATTGCATACATTGTCCAAGGGGGCAATGGAACCCTAAGTGAGCAAAGCAGCAAGTGGCCAAAAGAGACGGGTTTGGGGATTTCCTGTTTATGTTAAGCAAAAGGTGCGACTCGGGAAGGTGAGTCCCTGTGAAGAAGAATCGGGACGGGTCACATGTACGCAGGCAGTGCTGCAGAATCCTGGCAAAAGACAAAAATGTAATGTGGTTCAACAGTGTTCATAGCAGGGGCAGAGTGAGGAAAGGAAAGAGGAAAGGAGAGGAGTCGGGGCTTCGCGAGAGATCCACTCGCGGATAATCCATCTTGTGGAAGCGCTGGCAGCTTGATCAGCCAAAATGGATTGCAGGTGACAACAACCTGGTTGTTGCAATGAACCATAATATCAGCTTTATTTCATTTAGTTTCCCTTAATGTACCAGGGCTTCGGTACACTCACGATACTGGAATGGGAAATTAGTATCCGGCTCTCCCACACCTCGTACGTCACAGTCCAAATATGTTATTCTGAGGTGTGCCTTTTTTACTTCAGCAGTCGAAGGAAGCACTTAAGAGGCTCCAACCTGACCCTCACCTCGTGTAAAAGCAATACTCCTCATTTTCAGAAGGTCGGGCATCATGCCTGTGCATCCAAGATATGTTAATGCCATTTCCCATTGATGTATTTGCCGTTTTTTTTTTTAGTTTGCATTTAGCTGTGCAATCATGTATTAGTAAATGCACCAAAACGTTGCAAAGAATCTGTGGATTTCAGACCACACTATATGGGCCAAGTGCTTTTTCTGTCTGTAGCGTCCCAGTGAAACAAATCCAGAGCAGAAATACTGGCATGTCAAAACGTCTTAGCCCCCCCCCTCCCATTTCATGTTTAACAACATCTGCAACATGTCTCTTGACGACAGTTTTAGCGCTCTTCAAGCACAGTGAACAAAGGAGGAACGCTGTTTAAATTGCATGTGACCTGTTTGACTCTCACCCACGTGATGAATGAATACTTATCCTGTTTGTACCAATTGAAGCCGAATCTTGAGTTCTTCTCGGTGATTACGTAATGAAGATGTGTGGTGGCTCCTGTGAGCGGGGGAGGTCTGTCCCGGGCGCCTCACTGATTAGCTGAAGTAAAGTCATGAAATATGGTGATTGGAAGCTTGTGATTGTCTGCCTCGACTCTATGATCAACTCAAAAGGAGAAACACTCATTTTGTCATTGTTAAATGTTTACTCGCTCGAGGTGGCTTTTTTTTTGGGGCTTAATCTTCCTGCAGACTTCATGTATGTCTTCTGGAGCCTTTTTTCCATTCCTCCATATGTTCACGTGCCTTTGCATTTTGCTTGCAAAATCACCAGCAGCCCTTTCTCCCCAGAGTCTATCACAGCTTGACGGTGTGATGTTTTACAGCCTCTGTCCTAAGCAAAGGCATTACGATCTTCCATTTAGTATTCCTTACTACGATCAATACTCGTTTTGCATGGTCTGATGGCTCCTGTTATGAGGCACCGCCTCCAATCTCGTGAGATAAAGAAACCATGTAGATAATAATAAGCATTTCCCTGAGGTTTTATTCTGCTTGTCTGAATGTCACTGTGATATTAAAGAGGGGTGATTGGGAGAAACGTTTCTGACAGTGAAAACAACTCCCACCTGTATCTCTTGTTTATTGACATTTGGTGGATGAGCAGCGATTCTTTCGTGAATTTCTTTTCAGGAGAATGAGGAGGACTGTTTAAAGCCACCATGACGGCATTAGGTTTATCACACTTGATCTATTAAATTACAATTTAATGGTGGGAAACGTGTGCCTGACTTTTCCGTTTGGTCTTAATTGGATCTGGTCTTTTTAGGGTTTAGCCTCATTTCCGTTATGTATCAAACTCATTTCCTTCGGTTTGCCCAGTTGTACCTCTCAAATGTTAACATACAGGAGATGGGATTTTTTAGTAGATGTTCATTGATGTTGTCTGTTTTATTCACTCCATCCAAATGTCATTTTCCTTTTGAGCTCAAGTTCATCTGCCCCGGAATTGACTAAAGCTCTCAAAATGTATTCAACCCACATCTGAAATGAATCTCCTCGTTGGGTTCCCAGTGGTCAAACCTTTCTGAGGACATATCGAGCAAATTATTGATTTTTGAACACTTCACTTCATCTTCATCAAATCGCAGTGGGACCTGAACGCTCCAAAAGAGACAGCTTCGTCCATCGTTCCCGTTCTCTCCTTTAATGTCCCTGTCCATTTCTCCCTCGCTCTTTCTATCCCACGCCTCGCGTTGTATGAATGCTGTGGACGATCCTCCGATGCCGAGGGCATTAATGGGAATAACAGTATTTATAACACATTTATAACACAATCTCCTCTGTGTGTGTGTCCCACGTACTGGAACATTTAGAGGTCAGCAGAGAAACAAAAGAGTAAAGGTTTGCACAGTGAACATAGTCTGAGGAACCATTTCCTCTCACATATTCTTTCTTCCTTCTTATCCTTGGTGAGATGCATTTATTTGTATTAAAGCTTCAAATAGCACTGAACTTCCTTCATGAATTGTCCAGGGAAAAGACAAAACCAAACAACAGATGAAACAACCTCCAAAGAAGACGAGCTCTACACGTTGTAGCGGCATCAGCTGATTTTTACCACTGTGCCCCCCCCCCCCTCGATAGTCAATAGTTAGGACGTCTCATGAGTCCATTTCAGAGAATATTCTGATTAGTTTTCAAATGTATGTTTGTATAATACAAATTTCATGACTTCTTTTTGCGAAATAATCTTTGTGAATAATTTTTTCAAATCTTCTGTGTCATATTACAACCCCCCCCCCACAATTACTGTAGTGCATTCCAGCCTGCATCGGGCGTAAACCCAGCACAGAGGGGCCGGGTGGGTGGTGTCGAACCCCAACCATCACACCACCACTTTTAATCAGCAGCGTTGCGACAACAAATGACCAACGTGTGTGACAAAGTAGTTTGTGGATCAGCCGCCGCTTAAATGAATCCCCAAAAAGAACCTCACTGCACTGCTTCCATCCAAGGCCAAAGGCTCTTTTTCCCTCACCGGTAATTGAAAAATAAATTAGCGAGGCAGAGTTTCCAAGTAGTTTTACAGCCCAAAACAGTTTTGATGGAATTGAGAGTCAGTTGTTCCTTAATGTGTGATCTTCATCATTGAATCATCTTTGGGTTTAATTACGTCTTTATATAAAATCTGAAGAATTTGAGTGTCTTTGTGTGAAGAAAGTGATTGAAACTGGGTAGAAAGACACCAACCACTCCTGCTGCTGTCTGTGAGTTTGATGTTTGTGTTGAATTGTGATATGTTGTCCGTTTTACCAGTTTCAGAGTGCTTAATAGTTTTTTTCTTTTTCTTCTATAAATGAGCAAGATGCTCGCCTTGTGATTGGAGCTCCTGGAGTTCGGTCTGATGGCCTTGCGTCAAATCAATATAAACAAATCAGAAAATCTGAAAAGCCAAAAGCAAAGTTACGAGGTCAGTGATTTTTTTTTTTTTTTTTTTGGATGAGGGAGAATTCATCATCCCCGGAGCTTTAAAACTGCCTGTCGTGGGGTGCGCTGTGACTGTGGTAAAACTACACCAAAGGGCATTATCAAGCGCAGAATAAGTGCACGCCGTGGTCCGTGGCCTCTTAATGTGGCACGCTTCACCGGCACGTTCATTCCATACTCTGAGGCGGCTTTGCCCGCAAGGCCGCCGTCATTTCCCTCGGCGCCGGAGGACACAACGTGACTCTTATTTCGCAATCTGTGCTCAAAGAAGCATGAAACATCTCATCAACAGAAAATGGCTGGCAGTGGCTCGTATAGTGGTGTCTCCCCCCCCCACTTCCCCCCCTTTCCTTCAATAACATAAGCTGCTACGACCCCCTTTAAAGCGGTTTCTACTTCGTGTGGCACTTTTTTTTTTTTGAGAGGGAGGCGCGACGAATGTTAACGCCTGAGTGTCACAGAGGGATTTGTCCGTGTCCCGTCTTTGGGGTATTTATAAATAAAGGTCTGTGTTGCTTCACCATCTCTCAGATCTAATGAAGATGAGTGAGCGGTTGTTGCCTTGTCCTGTAAATCCCATATAGCATGTTGATGAAATCCTTTTATAATGTTCTTTTCTCTCTCTCTCTCTCTCTCTTTCTCACTCTCACAGACACACCGCATTGAGCGAAGTTGATGGGATGATCACGGGGCGTGTAGCGCATCAAATGCATTTCTGAGCTGCTTTACCCTTTTGCATTTCTAGGCCACATCCCCACTGACAGCTCTCCTAATTTAGGTCTGTAGTATAATATGCAGTGCGTCTACAAAGCACAGTTTATGTAAAGTCAGACGCCATAGTCTCTTCAAGCATTTCATTTTAATAATGACAAACAGTGCAGTCGAGGGTGAGAGTGAAATTATGAGATTCTGGAAACGGATCACAATCAGGTCTAAATTTTAAGTTGTTTATTGAACAGCAGAGTACAGATGGGAGTCAAATAGATGCTGATGTAACGACACAACAAGAACAAAAATAAAGATAAATAAAGATAGATCGCCTCTATTAAAATAACTAATGTTCCAACACGGCTCTGAGATCTCTCGCTATGTTGACGGGATTCAAGGATCTAAAACACTCGTTTCTCCCCCATCTTGTTCACCAGAGCGTGGCGGTCAATTAATTCTTTAACAAGCAACCTTTAAAGAGTAAATGACTCGAAGTAAACACACTGATGAATAAATAATGCAAGTAAACGTTTTCCTCCGTTTGCCTCGCATGATCGATCAAACCTCAGGAGAGGTTTTTTTTTTAACAATATTTCATGTCCAGCTACTTACAGCACTGAGGGGAATCAGTATTTTTTTTTTTTTCCTCATTTAGTTTTTCCTCACACTATATCCTCTGGCAGGCCTGTTGAGGAGGAAGGACGACAAGAGGGATGAGGTTGTTTTTGGTGACAAAGACATGTCATCGGGCTCCTGGCGCATTGGAACGCAGCCTGAGTTAGACTGAGTGTGCCGGGCTTGAGGAATCGCTAGAAGTGGATGCGAGACTCGCCTCTGGGTGCCGTCCAGTGGCTCTTCGGGCCGTCCAAAGAGGGATAAGGGACGGCGGGCCTGGCTGACTGATATTCAAGTGAGTTGGTCTCATCACTCAGTCAATGACGGCGAATGTGTTCACATCAAACATCATTTGTGAGTTCATTGAAAGAGGTTTTTTTTTTACCAATTTTTGTAAAACACTGCAGCTTGTGGTGATGAATAGTTGATGACAATAAATGTACCAATTAATCCAATGCAAATTTGAAAATGTTTTATGAAGTAGGATACGTTTCAAAAGCCCATACGAGAAATTGTTGAACGTAAGAATGTAAAAAAAATGCCAATTTGAACTATTTCTATGTTCGAAGTAATTGAACTGACACCTAAAAATGTAGGTGTCACTCTTTGTCGAAGCAGACAGGCCATTGAGGGCTGGGGCGAACACAATTTGTTTCAGTGAGAATATGCCCCTACAGTTCAATCAACCTCCAAACTTTCTGCATTTTGTTTTGTCCATTATACCTTTAGAAAATCTTACCTCATCGTATTACTTTCTCTTTCTTTTATGTAATGTGGTGGATTTTTTTGTGCAACGATCTCATTTTGGCTTGTCCCCGAGCAGCAAGAATTCTTCAACACTAGACTTCAAACCAGACCACGAACTGTCAGTGTGACGACACCCTGAGACTCAGGGTGAGTGACTCACACAATCAGTATGTGGATAACAAGGCCCTCGTGCTATCCACTGTGATCCCGAGCCTTGTCTTTATCCAGAGGGTGTCATTCAGTATGCTTTGGGATAGCCAGAAAGAAAGAGACAGATTGGCAGAGGAAAAAAGATTAATAGAGGGGAGGGGTGAAGGGAATAAAGGCCAGTCTGAGCAGGAAGATTACTCTCCCTTTTAGATCCTTACTGCTAGAGTCAGGGGTGTCTTCTGCACTTTTCCACTGTGCCTCCCTATTTATTATTAAAACGTTCCGATGAATCTTTCATGCACAGGAAATTAAAGAACATAGTCGAGGAGTACACGGATGGAAGCAGCGACCAAAGGAGGAGAAGAAGAAGAGAACGATGCACAGGAGCCAGCATAAGAGGAATGTGACGTAAGAATGAAAGAGGAGAGCGACAGAAAGACAGAGAGACTAACACATGCTATTGAGGAAGAGAGAAAAGGATGCAGAGTGAAGGGTGACAAAGACCTTGTGTGAAGAAGAGGGGTGTGGATGAAAGGAAGCACCCTGCTGCTGTGGCCTGGTTCCCACATCCCTAACAAACAATGAGAAAAGCTCTTACTTGTTTATAGCCTGTTTCACACAGACGCAATCAATAGCTGTGACTCATTCAGTGCATTGGGACATATTTGGATTGGTTCTAGGGTTTCATGTGAGGTATTTTGAAATAATGATGTTTTTTTTATTCCTGCATTTTCAGGGGCTGTATCAATGGACTTAGATCCCTGCTGTCACTCTCCATGGTGCTGAAGACACAAACTGTCTCCCAGTATATAGAGAGACTGTAAAGGGTAGTACGTGAACAGACTTTGACGAGTGGGATTTAAAAAAAGTGCCTTGTTTTAGTTTACTAAAACTTAATGTAACTAGCGGTACATCACCCCTCTTACCTCTGCAACTGCTGTAAACTATTGCGTAAACTTTAAATCACTATACTTCTTACTTAAAATAGCTTTCCTTGTAACGCAAAAAATGTCATGATTTAAGCAGCTTTTCCTTTCACTTGTTACTGTTCTTTTTCACAAGGTACAACTCAAATTTACGATATATAGATGATTCAGGGTCAGGGGTTAACCCAAATCTCCCCATTAAATGGGTGAACCTTTGATTTCGCGTGCGTTTCTTTAGCTGTTCGATTTTTTCATTAAATTAAACAGTGTGTATATGAGAAATTGCTATACGGTGTCTTGGAAATGTGATTTTAGCATAGCTAGAATAGTGAGAGAAACTAGAACGAGAAAGAATAAAGACTTTAAGATATATGAATAACTGGCAACCAAAGTGAAACCTAAGGTTCTCCCCCCGAGGCTTCAGAGAGGAACCCAACATACCAAGTCCTCCTCTATAAAGTAAGCTCGTAACTTCAATTTTCACCAAACAGTAAGCTAAGAGATCAATACATGTATTTGTTTTTTATCATGAAAAATGATCATTGACTGTCCCAGTACGTGTCATCCACACACAGACAAGGACCTCAGTGGAGAGAAACCAGCTCCCGTGGCCATCAGACCATACATCACGGATCGCAGAATGTAATACTGTCCCAGCATTAGTCCCTCTGGGTTGGGGGATGGGTTGCAACAAGCTAGTTCATATATAACCTTTAAAACTATAACCGTAAAAGACCTCTGTCCACAAATATTTGTGACAGGATGGTCTCAGTTTTTCATCTTTGACTGTAGAGATGCTCTTGAGATGAATCAAAGGTTACAGTATCGTACTTCTATCAGCACAGTGAGATTCATCTACTTGGAGGGTAATATCCATCCCGATAACACATCCACCCTCTGAAGATATGCAGGGTATTCCTCCTTGATAGTGGAACGTGTGTGAATTATAATATGTTATTAATTTATTTATTTGGAGAAAAAAATGGGTTAACAAACTTTATGAAAAAATGATGAAATGATGAAAAAAATCACACTACGACCGGATGAGAAAGCTGTCACCATTATCTTTGGAGGATTTTTTTCAAAATTTCTTTGGTATAAATACTTATGAATAAAAGTATTAAGACTTTATAATGTGTAGTAATTATCTCACAGGATATATGAAACGAATAAGTTGTAGTTGATCAGTCCGACTGATATAAAATGATTAAAGCATGGAAGGGTGACCTTCTGCACTTTGTTTACTGCTTAAGATGATTTATTTTCTATCTATCTATGAACACTCACGCAGAACTCTGTTGTACTCATTGAGCTATGCAGCTTTTTTTTCCATTTGGGAAAGTCCAAAAATGAGCACTCAATGTAAGGTGGGTGGGGTCAGTGAGGCTGTCCTGCTCAGGTGCACAGTGTGGAAGAGAAGCTGCTTATTTGAAGTTCTGCAGTAGTGAGTCGGCGGAGAGAAACAAGAGTAAAAAAAGAGAAAGAACCCTCCTTCCTCACTGATAATACGCTAATTATGCAGATTGTATTTTATAACTGGATACCCACAGACCCTGTATGTATTTAGGGGCCTCTAGTTCAAAAGGGGTGGTGCAAAAATAGTTCCAGTACACACACGGCAGCCTTTGACTGACAGCAGGGTTATCTGTAAAGCTAGCGGGGAACAAATGAGAAAGCAACACTATTTAAAAATGTGTCTTCACATAAGCTGTATCAGAATCATGATCATAACCAAAACTATTATGTTATTGCACTTATTTACCCAGATATACTAAAGTTTGACAGATGGAGAAATTCAAAGTTCCATTCCCACTTCCAAGATCTCTTATCGTGTAAAACGTTTTTACAAAAGTGACAACAATATTTAATATGACTTTAAATATGTTGGAATTAATTTTGTCACTTGATCTGAGTCTTCGGAATGATGGAAGCATACTCCATCTAATGCAAACCAAACTATCATTAGGCAAAGCATTCCCCCTTCATGTGGCACCCGCCTGAACCGTGATTGATTAGGGCATGTTTGGTATTTGTGAGATGAATAGATAAAAATCAAAGGAGCCAGACGCTGAGATGGAGCGTCTGCCAACATGACATATAGTTGTCTCACTGTTTAACCACCCGTAAAGGTCTGTTTGTTTGCATGTCGGTTTTTCTGCATTGGCCCATTTTTCCCTACAGAAATGTACGTGTGTTTTCTGTGTGTGTGTGTGTGTGTGTGTGTGTGTGTGTGCAAGGGGTGAAGAGCCTTGAGCTCACATACACAGATCTTGGTCTACCAAAACGTAGTTAAATGGAGTCATGTATCAGAATGCAAATAAATGCTCTGTGGATGAAAAGTGAGAGAAATGCCCTCCAGCCACAGAAGTCTTACGTGAAAAAGACACAACTATCAGCACCTTGGATAGCGACCATTTAGAGCCAAAGGAGCTCATTGCTGGCTCTTCCAACAACGTTACAGTATTACTAAAAATACACACACAGTTTCCGTACATAGACAATAAAGGTATATGGTGCAGAGTGGATTTCAATTGTTGCACAAACATGATTGTGGAAGCTCGACAAGATGGATTTGAGCAAGATATGGTTCCATCGATTCTCAATGAATCTCAACATTAATCGAATGTCCAGCTGTGGAACGAGGTGAAAAAGACCAGCCGGCCCATGAAGGATCTTAAATATGAGTCAGAAGTCTATAAACCTTTTTAAGGTACATTATAGTACCAAACATCACTGTTTTATTTATTTCCGCTTAAATGCTATTTGGTTTTTTAATGCTGATCAGACAAAACGTGCTTTTGTTATTTGTGAGGGACATTTTCACTCATTTTCATCAGCTAGATTTCTTTTCTGTCCTAACTTGGTCCGTTTATTCCACCTTCCCTCTTGCCTTCCGCTGCGAGCTTCTCCCGCTCTCACCCTCTCCTCCTTTTTGTCCCTCGTCGACTCTCCCATCAATCTGCCTCTTTCTTTCCCACCTCGCTCGTGTCTAATGAAACCTCAGCGGCCCGCGAAAAAAGAGAGTCCACGCTGCGATGGCCTGAACCGTAATGAGCTCATTTGAAGGAATGTAGCAGAGGTAAGTCTTTGCGGCTGTGACAGACAGCCATTTAAGAGGTGTCTCCACCACGGGGGGGCTGTCAACCCGGCAGCCAGCCGTCTCTTTTTCTTCATCTCGCTTTAAAGCATCTTGTCCCTTATTATCCCACCAGTTTACCTCTATTTAGAAAGAAAAAAAAAGTCTTCTTCTTCTTCTACATGGTTGCCCTCCTCCGCCCTCCAGCTCCGCCTTGCCCTCCACTCTTGTTGGCCTGTTGGTGACGTGTTGTGAAACGAGGTGTCCTAATTCGGGAGCTCAGACTTGGTCGCGGTCGTACGAGAACACCATTTGAATGCGATGTGGGCCTCTGCGTCATGCCAATGAGAAGTAATGCTGCTTTTATTGAGAGAAAATTATCCCAAATGGTCCTTTTGTCCATCGGTTGGCCAAAGAGGGTTCACATACATCGGTGAGAGACCTGAGATGATGAAGCTCCCAAATCCCCTGTGATCCCTCCGGGTGTCAGGCTGCCCTTCACGCCTTCTCATTGATATTATAGTTACAGCAAAGTCTGGGACTTTCTCTCCAAACACATTGGCTGATCTTGTCCTCCGTTGCTACTAACTCTCCCACCTTTGGTTGTGTATTCCCATCCTCTAGTGTCTTCATCTCGACTCCCTCGCACTCCCTCCCACATGTTTCTGTCTTCATTAGATGTGATTTGGGTTTGATTGCTTGATTTGGCGTAATTTTTTCCTTATTACTGTTTCATTATTGGTTTAATGAAGACTGATAATTATGGAAAATGGAGTGCAGAATGAAGGAAGGGATTATTTCACTGATTTCTTCAGAGGGTTATTTCAACACTTTGACTTGTCTCAGCATAAAAATACCAGGTGTAACTGGTGAGATTAACTATGATTTCATTATTTGCATTTCCTAGCCACAACATAGCGTTGCTATTTTAGCTATTTTTGTAATGTGAACGTGTCTGTTGTAAAGAATAACAATAGCCCAACAAACACTCTGAACAACGTAATAACCAGTAGACCAATGCCAAATCTTCTTGATCCTCCACTTGTTTTAGGCCTCCCCAACTTGGTTGAATCGGATGAGGTGTGCCGAGCTGTGATAGTACGTCTAATTGATTTATTTATTTCAGTGTTTGTTTCAGTCTGAGGAGGGCTTTGTGCAAGCCTCTCTTGTCACGCAAACAACACATTAAATGTTATCTGCCCTCTGCTAATGAAGTGTCGAGCTATTTCTGATCCAATTAAGAGCAAGTTTGTTGTCTGCGCTTTGGAAAAGTCACTGGAGCGGATGCGATGCACGGATGAAACACTGTGCTTGCAAAAGGTATTCGAAAAAAAAAAACATTTCAACCACAGATGGGAGTTTGTTTGTTTTCAAATGTATCTCAAAAATGTGCAGTAATGAAGCTCTTAGATTCTTAGGTCCTAGGAACTCTACTGAAAAGCAGCACTATTCTATATTTCCACTGATCCTTCCCTCCTGTCCTGACCCTCCATCTTTCCTGCACATCCCTTGCCAAATTTCCCAGCATGCCTCTCGCATGCGATTCTTCAACTCATTTTGCCCCCCTTTTTGGAATCGTGATGCCCTCATTTCTTCCTAAATCCCCCCCGTACCTTCTTTACCAGCCTTGTCTTGCGCTCCCACTCCCTCTCTCTTGCCCAGTCATTGTTACCTGTGGTTTTTATTACTCTGGCAGCAGCCGTGTGATTTCCGCCTCCCTCCACCTCAGAGTCGCCTCTGCTAATAGAGAGACGGAATGACCAGGGACCCGGTGGACAGACCTCAGACCCAGTGCAACAGCAGGGGGCACTCTTCAGCCTCCACTGCCAGTCGTTGTGTGTGAATAAAGTGGTTCGAAAAGAGAACAGCCATGCTGCGGATTACTGTTAGTGTGCTTCATGCATGTACGTGTGTGTGTGTGTGCATGTGCATGTGCATGTGCAGGTGAGTGTTTTGTGTGTGTCTTTGTGTCTGTCCTTGCTGTACATGAGAAAAGGGCAAAAGCTTAGTGGGGTAAAGCAGAATGTGTCAATCTCTCATTAATATGTATGATCTGCTGTGTGTGTGTGTGTGTGCAAACACGCACACACATGTCTTCTGTGTGCTCTCCAGCACATGTGTCTGACTTTGTGATGATGCCTGAGGTCATGTTAGAAAACTGCAGAGTGTGAGAGTCGAGTGTGTAAATTTCAATGAGAAAGTATTGGCTTTTCTTAAATCAATATCACACATGGAGGAGTGTTCAATCCCAATATCTGTGTGGACAGTTTAAGGTGAAAAACAACCTAAAAACAACATTTTAAATTGTATTCTGAATTGCAGTGTGTATTTTTAGTTTTAGAAAGTCTCTAAATTGGTGAGAAATAGCAGGGCAGTTTATAACATGTTAACAATATGTTCATGAAATACTCTTGTTTTATTTGAACAGATCCGTCTGCCTGTCCCTCTTTAACCTTCTTATTTGGCATTCCCCTGTTGTGATTGACAGATTACACCAAACCTTCAGACCATTTGGCAGATCTATCTATCTCTAATTGTTCATTGTGCAGCTATTTTTTTCTGGATTGGCACATTTTGAAACATGAACTTGTGGACCAAAGGACCAGTCGGTGAAATAACCCGAGTAACTAAGATGAAACAAGAGACGTTATGCTTTCCTTTATAAAATACTTACTGACAGTAGAAAGTGGTCTGAAGCATAGATTAAATCTGGTCTACGTCCCTGTCATCTGACCACAACCATACAACAAGGTGGAAGATAATAAAATAATAATAGACAGAAGAGCTGAAAATGTCATGGTGGGATATTGTACTTTGCCTCTCCTCTGCTTTCTCCTGCAGGAAACACGACTCGAAATAAAATTAAACTCAGAACCGCACCTTCCAGCTAAAAATATCCCAAACGCGCTTTACTTTTTTTTTTTCTCTTCACACTACTCAGATTTTTGTGATTACACTTTGATTTCCCCTTCCGCATCGTTTGTTGTTTAGGCTGAAAGTCTTTTACTCCATTCATTGTGGAAGCAAATTAGTCTAATCGTTATCAGGTTCATCCCTTTTTATGACCTGCTCATTATACTGGAAGAGGCTCTAATTGTGGATCAAGGTGTTTCCTGGGTATTACAGTTTAATGGCTGTTATACGTAGCTTAACACACTGATGGGTGCCAAGTACATACTGTATGAGCGAGTGCTGACACAAATGAACCTGATGTGATTATTATCCATACCTAGGGCCGTAAGCATCAGTGAGTGGGAAATGTTAAAATAATGTCAGAGAACTCTGGTCCTGACTGTTACACATTGACATCATTTGACTGTTTGTATGCTTAGGGATGAGTGATAGGAAAATTAACTCCATGATATGTCTATACAAGCACCTCGATGCCTCAGTGACCTATGAATATTCCATATGTCTTGTGTTTGATTTAGGGCTGGCTTAGTGAGTGGGACCATGTGCCATCAACAAAATACGCACTTGCCAAACATCTTTAGACCATCTCCATATGACCTCTTATAACAAATGGGTAAATTCCCCTTTAAAATGTTTGTCCAACCAGGGAACGGACCAGTGCAACAACAGTGCTCCTGGTTCATGAGCAGCTGCTCTGGAATCAGTGGGATGACGTCCTTGAGTATAATGGTTCTGTGAAGTAATTAGTATTCCCTTTTCTGGCCTTAATTCCCCCAACCAGTGCAAGGATGTGGAAATAATGTTAGACCTTTTGTCTCTCTAAACTCTACCTTTCAGTCTTATTTGTGCAGCTCCATACTGCATCACTCGTGATCACGTCGTAAAATGTCTAAAAAAACCCCAAATGAATAATATGAATAGAAATGCACCAATTATTTCTGAGAAAGCCTTGTTCTTGCACAAAGACGTTTGAATTGATTTTGCATTGAGAGCAATGACTGTCCGGTTAAAATGAGTTGTCCCCTCCCTCCACCCGACCTTCACCAGTAGACTGTTGTGGGGCCACGTGCATGTACGCGTGCGTGCACACGGGGGCCCAGGGCCTGACAGGTAGGGCAGGAAAATGCATTATTGATAGTGTTTGAGGCACGCAAAGCAAAGCAAGGAGCGTCTTTGATCTCTCGCTGACGCCGTGTCGCCCTGCAATCTCCCCCCAGTGCGAGTCGTGTGCACAGAGCACCGGGAGGCAGCAGCAGCCACAAATTTCGCCTTGATCACTTCTCCCTTTTATCTTCTTGTCTGTATGTCTCTTCTTCTCCATTTGGGAGATGTTGCCCACGGAGAGCAATTGTTTTGCTATTTGTCCTGCTCTGTTATTATGGGGGGGAAAAAAGGGGGGGAAGTGAAGGGAGAAAGGTATAAAAAAAAGCCGTTGTGATTGAAAATTGAATTGGTGAAATAGCCGCCAATTAAGTGTATATTCATAAGGTACTCTTATCTCCCCAATTCAATTTACATGCAGAAGGCTGCAGCATGTGTTGGAACAGGGGCCATAATTGCAAAGCACGGCCAAGTGGGTTATGCAAATGGTGCTCATTTCTCCACAAATTTGAAGTGACTTTGCCTCTACCCGTATTCATACAATGCCTTAATAACTTAAACAAAAGGTAGCGCTACTGTAATTGTTGAGCTAGATCAAAGTTTCTAGCGCTTAGGTGAACAAAATGAATGTCCCAGAGGGCCAGATGAGAGCAGGGAAGCGGAGAGACAACACGTCAAAATATACTGAAGAACTAACGTTATTTTTAAATTAAAAAAATTAAAAAATTAAAATTATTTTTTTTTAAACCAATCACGACATCAACTTCATGTAGCATTAGTGGAGTTAGAGACATTTGCTCGTCCATGACGCAAGCTCAGTCCGAGGGCGAGGGGGGGGGGGGGGGGCATAGTGGACACCGGGCAACTGTGTTTTCCACCCCCCAGGTGTGCAGGAGTGAAGAGATCAAGCTTATCCTTTGTGACAGACCCTTTTAAGCCCTTTTCTCCAAACTGGGTGGTTCAATTTACCGCCGTCGTCTGCCTTACCGCCCCCCCCCCCCCCCCCCCCCCCTGACACACACACGCACGCCCTCTGATAGGCCGTTGGACAAACCATTGACCTTCGCTTTGTAATCTCCGAGGGTCGATCGGCAGGCTATTCTCCGGCCCGTGGTGTTTACATCTCGGGGGGCTATTTGGCCACAATGAGGGGGATTGCCTTCGGTCAACAACCGGTGTCCCCCGGCTTTCGGCTCGAGGTCGGGACGCCGTAGTGTCACTTTTTCCACTCATTGAAAGGAGTCAAAACATTAGGGGTTGTGGGTGGGGAGTCCGATCTAACGGGCTGCTTTTCGGTCGGTGAATCCACGACTCATGAGAGAACTTTTTCATTAAGTCATAGGTTACCCCGAAGGGTTTTGACACGTTAATACATATTAATGGAGATGTATGAAAGTTTTCAACGGTTATTTCTGTGAAATCCAAACACTTTTTCAAATGGTTCAGTTGGGATATAAATAATGACTTATGATTGCTTTAATTAGCTCAATTGAAAATGATTACCATACCCACCGCGTCTTTAGGCATCAGGGTAGTTTTCCACTTATTATTTGATACTTCATGATATATCTTACACTGGAGGTTTTCACATATTAGAAATGTTTTTGATGATAACATGGGACCTTATTTCAGAGATTACTTGTGAATTATTATTTCTCAACTATGGGGGTTTACATTAATATTTGTTTTATCATCAGTAGAAGGCGATCGTGATCAGATCACTTCCTTTAAATATTCATCAGGTTTTGTTAAAACACTCAAGGAAGGCTTTGAACCAAGTTGTAAGGATCAGAATAAAAGGGAACAGTACTTATTGTTGAACTAAGGATTCACTCATTAGTATGATTTTAGCTTCGTGTTGTCACTAATAATTAGATGTTACATAACTAAAAGAAGAAAAAAAAACATTAAAAAAAGGATAAAAAGGAAACACGACCATGTCTCTGGCCTTGGATGACTCATGAATGCTCAATCAAAATATATGCATGACAGACTCTGTGTGTGTGTGTGTGTGTGTGTGTACTGTGTGAGATCAGTACACGGGTGTGAGGGATGACAGTCTGCCTGCAGATCCACAGGGACGGGCCAGAGAGCAGGTGTACCGCTCCGTTCTGCCGCCTCGCCAGGCCGCGCCAGTGATGTCCGCCTAATGCACCCCTGCCTCTCAGCCCTCTCCCTCCCCCGCCTCACCTTATGGCTGCTTCCTTCTTTTTCCAAACGCTCCCGACCTCCGCTCACCTCCACTTCCCAATTCACCTCACGTTCCCACCCAACGTGCCTTCTGTGCCCGCCAGGGAAACCGAACTGAACCCAACTCATTAGTTTTTAGGGTTCATCTACCGGAACACTGTTCTGCTACGTGACATTAGACCTGACTGTATCAAATTGACTGTAAACACCATTATCTTGTGGTCTAATAACATAATTGCCGCAGGTGCAATTTAGCTGAACCAAACACATTTCTGCCTGCTTGATTTCACCTTTCATCAATAATAGGCCCTGGATATCTGCTCGCCTTTTCAAACAATAATATAGATATATGTATGTATTTTTTGATTTATACAAACCAAAGAACAAAAGGCAGCTTATGCAGTGACCTGGATGCTTCAAGCAAATTATGGGAAATCAAGGCATGAGATCCTGTGAAAACATGCATTATAATGGGACGTTGTGTTGTGTATCTTTCACAATCTGTTTGGATTTAATTTGGTTCTCCATTTCTAATTCATGCATATGTATGATATACTTTTATATAGAATAATAAATACACCATTCCCTGCTGTGGGTAGCTTGGCAACACACTTTTCTTGCCCCGCCCTGCCCTGGCACGGATGAATTCTCTCTCTTCTAATTTCCATCTTTTCTCTTGAACTTTGTTAGAAAAGGCCCCGGCCTTTTAATGCCACCTTTTCTAAGCTCCCTGTTGTCATCCAAACTCGCCGAGATATATTAAAACACTCCCAAAGACACAGCCACCTGGTTTATACCCTCACTCCATCTTCACCGAATGCCATCAACCACCCACCCACACACACACACACACACACACACACGCACACACACACACACACACGCGCGCGTACGCTAATTTAGCCCCACATGCTAGGCTCCAGAATCTAATCAAACCTTCACACCGCATTCAACTTCTGCTCCGGTCGTCTGAACCCTGCTTTCACTCCGGCAGCCAATCACACACACACACACACACACACACACACACACACACACACACACACACACACACACACACACACACGCGGACTCCCAACAGATGCATGGCCACTTATCATCACTCATCTCTGCTGCCTTCCACCACATCAAGCCTTGCGGTTTCTCTCCTTGTCTTTTGCTGCACTTTCATGCTGTCCTCATTTTTCTCTACACTTACTCATCTATTTCCCCATGTCCACATCAGTGGCTGATCCATCTGAATGTTGCAGTGTGGAGTATTCTGTCGTTTAAACTCTCAGCACAAGCTACACAATTCAATTCTTACCTTTGCTCGGCCCGGAGAATGTGTGACCCACTCAATTATTCATGGTATTTCACACACACACACACACACACACACACACACACACACACACACACATGCATCATCAGCTTTTTCATACAGCATACATTGCCAAGTAGGTTGGTGCAAACATCTTTGCTGAAACATATTTAGAATGTCTCTCATTAGAAGAAATGTTGGTTTTCTCAGAAACTCTTAGATGTTTCTACTCTAACGTGGATTTGGAGCCCATTTGAGATCAGGTATTTTGGGTTTATTCTATTGCGCTTGTCATTGGCATCTCTCAGTACGAGATGAGACCCGTGTTTAGTAAGACATTATTTCCAAACTTGAAAGTGTTTTGCACATTATCCTCTTTTATGTGATTTAATGGACGGCTTGCTGTACCCTTGGTGTTGTCGTTGTTTGTGTTTCACTTAGAGGGGCGGGGGGGGGAGGTCAACACAAAAAACTACACAGCAAAAAAGGAAAATAAGCCAACGGATTAATACAGCGGGAGACATCTGTGAAGCTCAGCCACAGAAGCAGTGGCCACAAAAGGCAGGAATCAAAAGCTTGCCAGTTGTTACGCTCGTCGCCGTCTTTGCAACCACACATTTTACACAACGTGTTTGTGGGTAATTGGTCAAATGCCGGCGATTGTATGGATTCGCAGCAATTGGCCTTTGATGTTCATTCGGACGACCTGTTTGTCTCCTTTGAACACGGCCTGTGACGTGTAAAATGAGTAAATGTTGCGTGTTCTGCAGGCGTTACACAACGTGTTTGTTCATGTACCGTGTTTACTCTGATCAAGTGAGCATGTGCATGCGGAGTGGGTTTTTTGCGGCGCACGTGTGCCTGTGTGTCTGGCATTGTGTTGCATTGTGTTGCATAGACAGTATGACAGCTTGATTCCATTTGGGTTTTCTCTTGTTCCACTTATCTGATGTTGAAATGAAAATAACTTGATTTCTAGTTCGGTGTCGGCTAACATTTTTTGAATTCATTTTTTACTTGCAAAATAAGACAGATCCAAGATTTTGATCATAGAAAGGAAATGTAAAGTCACACACACACCTACCGGCCACAGCCATATTAATGGCTTACAAGTATTCTAATTCTGTTCTGCACAATAAAAATGTGTTAACGCTATAGAAAGTCGTTAATAAACCCAAATAAATTATAGTACTTGCCTGCCAAATGATTGCATTCCAGAAGACCCTAACCTGCTCACAACATTATTACAGGGCATTTGAGTGAATATGCCATGTGCAACAATTTGCTAAGTACCTGTGGTGGTTGTTCAATTATATTTTTTCGGCTTTTTTCAACAGTTTGCGAACACACAAAACACAACTTTTAAGTGATTGATGGATTCTCACCTGAACTATCACCTGTCTCACGCAACATCCCCCCCAGGCGGAGCATTTACAGGTTGTTTGGGTTTCAAAGCACACAGAGGGATGAATGAGGGACGTGGGCCCTCCTGGGTCGGGGAGACTGAGTCCCATTCAGAGCGGCTTCATCGGCGAAGGGGGTCGCCGGGTGTTCACATGATGACAGGGCACCAAGGGAGGAGGCGACGCTGAGGGTAATCATCATCATAGCATCATATCTGATTAAAACATTAGTGTGTGTGAACGGAAATTGATGGACAGAACTGATCTTGGTGGACGGATTGGTGTTGATCCAGAAAGCGTTAAAAACTGGTCACAGTGTAAATGAGAGAGACACCAAAAGTTCATCCTCAAGTTCAGAAAAAATAGCAATGGACATGTCTATATATATATATAATATATATATATATATATATATATTTATGTTACTGCGTATTGTGTTGCGTAACAAGGCTATTTCAGCCATGTTGATGGATGTCACGGCACCTGCTAATTAAAGCTGCTGTGTCATCAATTCATCCTATTAAAACTTCAGAGCAGCACAGGAGGCATCAATGATTTACTGGAAAACCTTCATAATGAAACAGAAGAGATGACAACACAAAAAAAGGAAAGCAAGCAAAGCCTCCAATGCGAAGAAAATGAGAGATGACAGCGACGACAGTGTAAGAGTGTAATTACAAATAGTTACTACATTACTACTTATTTACCTCATGTCTAATGGTGCTACAAAGTGTACATCCGGATTGAAGGCCCCAAAAAAGGGAACATCTCCATGACCAGGTGAAGTAAATATTCAAGATAAACATGTTATTGTGTTCCTCGTGGTTGTAGAGGTACCACTTTGGTGTCCTGCTAAACCTTCTGACTTAGTAGATATTTAAAAAATATTTTAGAATTTAAAGATTACTACGTCCCTTGCTATTATGCTGCTGCTTTTTGGTGTTTTTCTCTTTGTATCATGCTCTTACTGTCTGTTTTATTTTTTTTCTCACTCCCTCTCTGCTCCTCCTTTATTTAAAAAATAAAGGTGTCGGAGGAGTGAGTGGGTTGCAGATTGCAGATTAAATAACAAAAGGAGGAACCTTGGACTGGGTCCATAAAAGCTCCATGGCATAATGCAAAATGAGCCACAGAAGTGAATGAAACACTAAAGTTGTACCTTTAATTCAACAGAGAAGAAGAAGGAGATAAATGAACTGCAATTTAATTTCCTCATGACAGAAATGTTTGGCTTGATCACAATATGAATAATTTGAAAAAAGATTTGCTCCTGCGGTGAATGAAATGAAAAGAAATCAACCCCCCCCCGAAGACGATACTTTTGATACATATGTTGTTCATACGGTCTTCTATAACCACTTTGCGGAACACAACACCATTTAGAAAGAAAATCCAGTGATGCGCTAGATGTGACATGAATCAAAGACCGGACTGGCCGCCAAAAAACCGAAAGCCTGTGAAATTAACACGTCTAGCTACAAAAAAAAAGCTCACCGCCGCACACACATGACGATGAGCTTTAATAAACTGCAGAACTGCAGAGTCCAGCTCGCCTCTGGTGGTCCAGGACCAGGCACAGTTTAATTGAGGTTGTGTTTAGGGACCTCTGGGGAGGAATTTAACTCGTCAAGCTAATCTTCATAATGTTGCCCTTGGGGCAAGGCCCTTGTTTCACCCATGCCATGAGAAAGGCAGGGTCACTTGGGTCAGATGAGGACTCCTCTGTAGTTATAAACCGGGCCACAGAGAGAGAGGCGAATGTGTCGATTCACTTTTAATTGACCATCATTTGGTGGGTTGCCACATTTCCCCAACTATATTGCTTTGGGTCTGTGTAGAAATAATGCGAGGGGGTCATTGCGAGCACTATTAAAGTTTGAATAAAATGCTTTAAACGCTAAATCAAAACGGCGTCTCCGTATGGAAACGGTCATGGAGAAGTCATTGTTTCATTGCAATTGGACACAAATGTTATCTTTTCTTGTTCAGTTTGGTTCTGTTGGAAATTGCCAAGTAATTCCTGCTTTCCTTTTGAAGTCAGTTCAGGTCCCGAGGGTGTGAATAACTTAGTTGTGCTTCTTTGCCTAAAACGTGCATATGTGAGGGAAGAGAAAAAAGTGAATGAGCTTTGCATTTAAATTGGTCTCTCAGGATTATCAAGCAATTCCATGAGGGTGGTCACGTTACCATATGAATACAAGATATACTCTTAATACTTTTGCAATAGATATGCTTATGATAAATTGTAAAGCAGGTACTTGCATGCAGAGACACTGTCACAAAAAAAACTCATTATGTGAGTTTTAATATATTACATCACAGTCTTTGTGTCGTTGCCTACCCACATTTTTAAAAAAATTTAAAAAAATTTAAAACTTTCCCTGCCTGTCACATTTCACTCCAAAGTCACGACCCTGATTAGCACATGAAGGATAAATAAGGATCCTGAATATGTTATCATGTGAAAATGACAGCGGGGATTCAGTCAGCAGAAGCGGGTGACACTGCGTAGGAGAGGGCTGGTATTTATCTCACGCTGACACTTTTTGATGGAGACAGAAAAGCGTGAAATGAACCATTGCTTATATATCGATCCATTTCCGTCCTGACGGAGCCAGATTTCCGAAACGCACTATTGATACGTGCCCGTTGGGCGTGGCATATATATATATATTATAACATAGTACCTGGTATTAAGAGCCGACTGTATGTGTTTGCAAGAGAAAGGTCGTGCTGTGCACTCTGAAGGGGGTTACCGTGGTGATGGCGTTGTAATGGAGAAGGTTTCATTCATTCATTCCCATATGAATGAACAAAAAAGAAAAAATCCAAGAAATTGTGAGTGAAATATCTATACCAATGATTTATAGTTGCCATGGGGTCAACATGTGATAGATGCTAGTTAGGGGCTTTCTACTAAAATACTATTCATGTCAATGTAACTGAAATAATTTGAGAAGAAAACAGTTAAGTTTGTGACAAAACAGTTAAAAACACCTTAAAATGTATGATCGAGATTTAACCATTTCAGATGCTAAAGGAAAATAATTTGGAAATAAGAGAGATAGAAAGCCTTTAGTCTACTAACTCGGCCAAGGGCATCTTTTCTTTCAATCGAAACCAGTGTCTCTTATGTGTGCGTCCCACAATATCACACAGATCTTTACTGGGGGGGGGGGGGGGAGGTATAAAACGGTCTTCTCGTGGCTGTCGGGTTCCTCTGTATCACTTGGCGAGGTTGGTCCATTACATCCTTTTAGTAGGGTGAACAGAGGTGGACTGAGAGACGCCGTGTGTGGAGTCGGGACAGATAAGCTGCAGTCCAGTTGTGGCCGAAGTTCAGAAGGCGACTTTGGGCTGCCGCCAATACGGCAAAGTCCTTCTTCAGTGACAAAAAAACACTGCTCAAACTATTAAATCATACCTCATTATGGGAAAAAAAACGTTGGTCCTTGTTTATACTCTATGTATTTGTAAAAAATAATGTATGGTATACTCTAAGAAAAGAGTAAAAAGAGGGTGAAATGGTGGCGTACAGAGAAGATAAAAAAGGGATCACATTACTATGACAAGAATGTGCAAACTCTGCACTTGGTTTAGGTGAAGGTCGTCTGCAGGAGGTTACAAACCGACTGTTAAGGGCTTTTTCTTCTAATGATATGCAAGATGCAAACTAGCAGGGGAAGCAAGGACAGATACAGGACACAGCAGCAGCAAGCAGTGGGGGTAATTAGAATCGTTTCAGCCATTCTTGGTTTATCATTAAAGGAGCAAGCATGCCACGATTTAAGCTTTTCATTACAGCTGTTAATACGTGCTTTGGAGAGCAATAGCACAATTTATCTCAGGTATTACTGAAGTTAAAAGACTAGCTTTACTTTTATTGACCTGCCTTAATAATTTATTGCGGCTTTGCACAAGGTTTTTACAAGAAATCAAACCGACGGTTGTTTTATAACTTGAATTAAGTTCTGACTTTCACCCAAATTACAAATATGTTGTTTTCGTTAGCAACCAGCAGATTAAAAAATAGATTGTGTGGTTAAGTTGTCCCTCTTTTGTTTTTTCTACTGAATACACGTGCTATTAAACAACTTAAATGTTCCTTCTGAAAAGTATCTATAGAAGATCCTCACTGTCTAGTATTCCTGTGGCATATTTAAGATGACAGAAATCCCAATCGCCAAAGGCACGGCGTAATTGATCCATGCGAGGCTGAACCAATATCCAGCCTGGCCACAACAACCGGGCATAATGTCTCGTCTTTTTTTTCTTTTCTTTTTCTTGTAAATGTGAGTGAAATGGATATCTGTATTCAAAAAGTTACATGACCAATAGCCTGTCCAATCGCGAAAGGCCACGGGGAGTCTAATGAGGTGCCTGCTGGGAAAATAACAAGGCTCTCATGCCTCGATACACACCGCCCCGTGTCAGAAGAGGTCAGCCGCAGCCTGATGGATGAGCTTCGCCCAAGAGACGCTGGGAACATTTTGATGAGTGCAGCGGCTTTTTGTAGCAAATACGTTTTTTTTTAATTTTGTGACAAAAAATGAGTAACTGTGGAATAGATTCATACCTCTGCATCATCCTAAAAAAGACCAGCCTCATATTAGGAAGATTTTAAATGATTCATAACTCATCAACATTGGATCAAATGGTTGTTTGGCTTCTAATTACCACAACTCTGATTTTTTTTCTGGTACAAAAGTAACAGATGGAGCTAAATGAGGCCAAATGAAGTTTTAATTATTTAGTTAGGAGTGTTTACTGGTAACATTTACCTTTGGTGTCCTTTGTTACTCATTTAACAGCTACTTTAATGGTTAAACCCTGATATATGATGGACTACGCCTTTTCATAATAAAAGAAGTTCCGTGTATGCCAGATTCAAACAAAGCATGTTACCACAATGGCGTCTTTAGAGCTCTTGTTGAAACGTAGGTTCATAACTCACCACTGCGGAGCCACCAATTTTTGGAACCTTATGTTGAAAAGAGGGCTCCAGGCGAGCGACAAGTTGGCAGAAAGTTAAGAACAACAAATACGTTGATTGAAAGGGAAAACATTTCCAAGGTAATACTGAGCTGTGATCTTTTAGGATTATTCTCTCCCCTTTAATCCATAAGCGTCAATACCAAAACAGATTTGAACCCCTAAATGCGGTGACCATTAAGTAAATATATCATAAGATTACCTAGAATAAACCTGAACCAATCTTTTTCTAAAAGTTGAATACATATAATACATATAAATAATACTATATAATAATCTGCAGCAATTTGAGATTCAATACTAAGTTGCAAAATAACGATTTGAAATTTGAATTCAACAATAGTTAATATCTTTTAACTTGTCATGTAATTCACCACTGATTTTTTTTGTTTTTTATTACTTATTTAATTACTTTGTTACTTATTGAATACGAATGCTGTGATGGCTGCAGGGATAATCATTTCATGATAAGCCAATATATATGCAAATTCCCCTCAGTATAAAGATGGTTTCTGAGATGTATTATTAACAGGCTTCCATACCAACAAAGCAATCAGAACCCAATGATCACAGTAAAATGTACAAACTTTAACTCTTCAAGACACTCCTTTGAAGTCGATCAAGGAAAATGTAAATGAGATCTGGACTTGCATCAAGTACAAAGAAAAGTTCTCACACCTCCATAAAGAGTTTGATCATGTGATCTCTTGCTGCACCCCGTAAGTGGAACTACGACGCCTTTGACAGTGTCAAGACTGTTGAACTATTAGTTAGTGCTTTCTTTCTGAAACATGTTCATAAATGGAAAACTACGCGGGGGAATACCTTCTTGAACTTCACTACGGACTTTGCACCACCGGGTGTTAACTCGAGGAAAATGATCGAGGTCGAGCCTGTTCAGCATGAACCGCCCCAGCATGTCTTGGAATGCAAGCCGACAGTGGTTTTCTTTCACGGTTTTATCCTTTTGCTGCCCTCAGAGTGGACATTTTGAAAAAGGTTTGATGCCCCTTTCATGCCTGACTGAGGCTTTGATATATTTTTTAAATGTATTACCCCCCAGCGGCACACAAGCCTTCTCGTCCTGTGTCTCTCTTTTTCTCTCTGCCTCTGTCATGTGGCTCATATTACATTTTCCTCCTTTTGTATATTTCTTCCAAGTGCCGTCCTACATTTCATTATCAAAAAAAGAAATTCACGATAGTTTTTAGTTAAGTGGAAAATAATCCTGATTGGACATCGAAGCAAATTCAATTCAGAGCCAAACCTCGCTTGCATGTAATGGTAATTAAAAATTAAAGCTGTAAAGCAGCAATATTGTTTGGCTAAATTACTATTTGAGTATTTGAGTTCAGAATGGTGATTCAGGCATCCTGGCTAGTTCATTTAATTAACCAAGCAGGCCGTCGGTCTTCATAGCAGCATCACACAGGCGGATGGATATCAAGACCGCTGATGGAAGCCAGTGAGAATAATGGAGAGATTTAAATAATGGAAGCTGTTCTTGCGTGACCAATGCTAACATCACGATTCTCAACCTTTTTAATGCGGCGCCAAACCTGTTTGTGAGGTTCGAATCGAAGATTCAGGGGGATGAAATCTAAGGATTTGATCTGGTCCACTGGGCTTAGTTGGCTCTCACCTCCGTGTTTTTGTCCAGCGCATTCAGCCTTTGGCTATTGAGGGGACATTTTGCTTGACACGCCACTTAATTAGATGGCAGCACTTCTGTTTCTGCAAGCTGCTCAACGAAAAAAAAAGCAATGTAATCACGTCAGCCAGCACCTTGCGTGTGCTCACCAAGTCAATCTGCTGGTTTCATTTCGGAGCTTCGGTAGAAAAACATTGCACCTAAATGGGCTCCTTTGAAGACCGTTCGCCCCCGACAGGCTGACAAATAATTAACCAAAAACAGAATCCTCATGTCATGCCCTCATTACTGTGTGTTGTTTTATTCAATGCTTCGCCCAAAACAGCGTTTTGCACAAGTCCGATCATCCGTTCCACATTACCAAGTGGAACGGATCAGACTTTTTTCGACACCCAGAGTGGTTTTCCGTTAGGAACAGTTCCTCTTATGCAGGACGATGCTTTAGTTTTTTCAAACCAGCAAGAAATCACTTTTGAAGTTCTTGCATGTTGCAAATGAAAGGACGGGCAACTTTTTCAGTTCGACGTTCCCCTCGCGGACAACAACACACAAAGGGTTGCCAAATCCGTATTATTACCACGAGCACTCGCTTTAATCCTGAATCGGGGCGGTTACATCAGTCTCTCCGACAACCCCTCTGCTTCTTATCTGGTGATCAAGTGAGATTAAGGCCCCATAAAACGGATTTTAAAGAAGTAGATCTGGTGCTATCGTAAGAGGTCACGCACAGCAATCAGATTTTTATGGGTTCATCCAATAGACCCTGTTATCTGCTGTGCACCTCCCCTCCCGATCAAACACCACCCGGCACTCCAGAATAAATACCCGCCCACCCTGTAGGACGGCCAGCCCTTCTGGGTCACAAGCTGAAACTGATGAAAGCAACCTTGACAGGGAGTCCGCAGAAGTAAACAGTCCACACGAAACCCACGAGGGACGAGGGCGATCTAACGAGGCCTCCGTAGAGTGTTTGAGTAACGTAATGAACCGTAGCATGCAGTGGACAGGTAAGGCATGACTGAATCAATAGTATCTTTCACAGGATGGTGCAGCTGTATGCCTTCTTCTCACTCAGGCTCGTTTGGCAGACAAACAAGGCCACGGGCTAGTATTTGTTCATGTTTGCAGGTTAACCTGTGTTGCCATTTTGTGTGTTGTGGTGTTTTCGTGCCCGCATCCTTCTCTTATCTTAGGTTTTTGCGAGGCAAATGAGTCCTCCACCCTGGCCACGTCGTAGTCAGAAGCCGTGTGATGGTCACCAGGTGCAGTGGTAAACACACAGACAGTAGATGTAGTGCACATGGTTCCCCCATCATCATCATCATCATCATCATCATCACATGTCCGCAGGGGTCTGATAAATCAAAGGTTCCTGCAAAGATAAATCGCCAAAAAAGAAGCCTGACGGAGGCAGATTTACCGCTAATTGCTGCATTCATTATCGCGTGATGGAGAAGCGGCGCGAGGGTCGTTGCAACACGGGAGCCGTTGTGAACGATGAGGCAAATTGGTGTTGCTCTGCCTTCTCGCAAACCACAGTCAGACAAATAGGAATGTCTTTGGATGAAACGAAAAAACGGCAACCGCCGCGTTGCATTTTTCATGAACATGCCGAGCTCGCAATGTGCAGCCTACAAAGCGCTCAAAAAAGAAAAGCTTGAAGTGACTTGATTCCCCCCCCACACGGATTAAAAGTCAAACGCGCTGAAGATTGAAGTAATACAATGAATTTTAGATCACTAGTGTTCAGTTTGTAGGGTGTTCATCAATCGAATAGACCAAATATGCAAGTCAGTGATCTACAAAACCCATTTCATTCAACGTCTGAACTCCGAGTCCTTATTCATTCATTGCCCTTTTTGTCTCTTGGTTTATTTTGTTATGAGCCGTCGGAGGAACAAAGGCGTCAGACACACAGACAAGAGTCAAAATCGCTCCCAACGAGGTAAGATCAATCATGATTGTCAGCTGTGGAGTCCCCCTAAAAGGGAATGCACAGAAATACCTTTCAATCAACCTGGACAACCTGAGACAGAAATACAATGAAGAAACAACCCAGAAATGGACCAATTTCAGAATAGAAATTACGGAACCACTCTGATACCTTATATATGTTTTCACTTTTGTAGACACAGATAAATGGGACATTTAAGTGCAGCAAACCATCCGAATTTTACCAAAAATATTGTATGGGATGTTAGATGGAGTATTTTCTTTTTACTTTATAATTGGAAGTAAACTGCCTGCATAGTTTCTGTAAAAGAAGCCATCGCATCATCAATGTGAGCCATTTTTAACTGGCTTCATCACATTACATTACATGTAATGTAGCACTGACACTTTAATCCAAAGCGACTTACGATATTTGCATTTCAACCATGAGGATGCAAGAATGTGGAATTTCATCAAATACGCTGATTTGCTGTAGATAGGAGCCATTATAAGTACAATTGAAGTGCTAAAATGTTGGTAGTGTTTTTAGTCAAGGTGTAGTCTGAAGAGGTGTGCGAGGTGTGATGTCATCAGAGAGCTCGTTCCACCATTTCTAAAGTCAACAAGCTCAGGCTGTTCAACGATGTCACGCTGCAAACTCACATAATAAATGACACCTTCATCACAAATGATTGACTCATTTTGCTCTCCCAGCTAAACACTGCAGTGTTGCTAAGCACCGACTTAACAACGCTCATTTCTTATTCCCTCTGCTCGCTCCGGGGGACTCACAACTTGCCAAAGACGTCAGAGGTCGAGAGAAACCTGCACAGCCAGAGTTTAGGGGCAGCACTTCTTTACTGCAGTTGGATATCAAGGTTAGAATGTGTAGCTTCAACAGGAAACAGGCTGCAGCAGTCATGGTAGGTGGCTACGCACAACTAGTGAAATAACACCATCCATAACATGGATTACTGATGCACATTTGATAAACCTCTGTCTGTTTTTTACACATAGACAAATGTACTGAAATCATACACCGTAAGTATGTCATCTCATATATTTATGGGCACGACAGCATCAACACAGCTACACAACTATAAACAAATTCTCCCCTGGAGCAACTCCTAACACTCAGAGGGGGGGGAAAAAATAGAGTGCTCCTTTTTTTTATTTTTATTGCTGATTCTGTTAAGCTTCATTTTTAGCATCGACTTTTGAAGCCTAAAACAAACATCTCTGAATTTTTCGAGGGGCTCTCGTGCAGATCTCACTGGGTGACTGACACACACCGTCCCGAAGCGATTTGGTGAAACTGTCTGAAGAGATTAAAGAATTATCTTTTCAGAGATGCAACATTCCGTGGCCTTAGACAACGTCAATTATGTTTTTCTATCTTTCCGCCTCATGAAGGATGTTTTCATGGACTCGATGGCAGGGAGCTGTCGGGCCAGCTGGGGACTTGCTCTTCTGGAGCAGTTAAATATAAACATTTGTGATTAAGCTTTATTTTGTATTTTTTTGGTGGACCCACGTCCAAGACAAGAAAACAGTCCCTTTGATTTGTGTTATTCAGCTGCCCCCTTTTTCCACTTTGGCTAATGGACAGTTTTCAGCACCAGGTAGCACATTTCCCAAATGTTTGAAAAAACACGTAGAAGTTTCGCTGTAAAATTTCATAGAAATCCATGCAATAGTCTGAACCCAGTTGGAGAGAGATGGAGCCATCCCTGCATGGCTAATTACACCAAGTGTGCAATTTCCCTCATTGTCCGCAGGCAAATCCTTTTGCAAATTGCTGTAATTGCGCAATAAAAAAGAGCTAAAGCTCATTTTTCTATGAGGAAAACAGTTTCATTTTTTCATATACATCATTAAGTTAAAAAAAAAAAAACACATCCTCACAGATTCCATCACCATATTTGTTTTAACTTTACACTGACAACTGACAGATTGCCGTTCACTAGGTTCATGAGGTTCTTAAGCACCTAAAAGTCCGATGGCGGATTAAGCCGAGTTGACAGGGAAATCCTTGAGAAGGTAAGTGCCTTTGTATCAGAAGCTCTTCTACACATGATAGCGCTCGGCTCTATGGCAGAAAGGGCAGAAAACGTCATGGTAGAAAAGAAAATCACCTTCTTTTTCTTAATCAGCTTTGCTGTTTGTTAAATTCAATACAGAATATGAATCCTTTTGGGTTTGGGTTATGGAGGAAACTACTCTGTGGCGCCAGCTCTCATAGTTATGGAACCCCCCCCCCCCATAAAGGCTTGTGGATTTAAAATGTTCAAATATTGGAGCTGCAAATGTTGTCGGTTTGTAACTTTGTGTATTCAAAAAATCCATAAAGCTTTACCGATTAGCATCAGATGAGGAGCAGGAAATAAAAAGATACATTTTTTCTAAACCGAACTTGGATATCTAAGCAAAACCATTATGACATCATCATTAAGTACATTTTTGTCCATTTATATCTGCAACAAACATGTTTATTCTGTCATAGGGTTAATTCATGCAATCATGAAAATATTCAAATTATAAATAGTGCTCCCTTGTTTACAGAGCACTTGAATTTATACCTGCACGTGTCCTTTTTTTTACTTGACCTGCCAACGGAGGACAATGGAATCCCCCCCCCCCCCCCCCCCCATAGTTATTGTATGAGTAAAACTAATTGCAGTAACAGTAGAGATCTGGATGAGAATGGATCTATTTTGCCTACACAGCAAACACGCGGCTTAAGGCTCTATTTCTGAGACAATAAACATCCCCTCTCTCTCTCCAGTGAATCCACATGTCATCAGAACCCCCCCCTCCCCCCCTCCTTTCCTCTTTCATCTTCATCTTTACAAAGCACCCAATTCGTTAAAATCACATTCCCAAACCTCGTCTGTTGTTGGTACAGAAAATACGCCGTGAGGTAAAAACGGTGGCACGCGAGAACAAACGGCAGCACACTCGTCATTTCTATTCTTCTGTTTTGGATCGGAAAGATTACCTCGATGAAGACGAGAGGTTGTAATTATTTACCAAAACAAAACAGGTAGCAAAAAGTAGCTTTCATTTTACACTCCAGATATGCTTCAGTGAGCAATTGTTTTTCTGAAGATCATCATCCGGAGATGTTAGGAGGCACATGCAGATATTGACATTAGCGAAGGGAATGGGTCTGGAGACGGAAATGTCATGGCCTAAAATAAACAGGCCCCTTCTATTAAATATGCTTTATGTTTAATCTGTGCACTGGTTTGGATCCTCTCCCTGATCTTTAATCAGTGCTCATTTCAAATAAAAAAGAATTGGACTCAATGAAGAAAATCTCGTACGTCTTTTAAAATGTCTTATCTTTTCGGCCTGTACTTGTATTTTGACATAACCTTGATCCGACCAGCCACCGAGCCACCCTGCTTCCTCCATTGTCTTTGATGGAGGTCTTTGTGAGCCGTCATGCAGTTTTTCCCTTCCTCAAGCAGAGCTCTGGTAGTTGACTTTACAAGCACATTCACTTTCAGACAACATTTAACTTTTATTTTAAGCCAACGCCTGGCAAAAACCAGTGGCCAGCAGGGGGCGGTGTTTGTCCTCACAATGTCACCTGAAGTGTGTCTGTCCTCCTACTAAATCGTACCTTTTTCGTTGCGTCGGTGCAGTTCCTCCATCTTTCCTCTTCTATTTCATCTCGTCTTTTATTTTATCAATGCCAGGCGAGTCAAGAGCGAGACGGTTATTTAGTTTTTACCGCGTTACCATGGCGTTAACTCTGATATAATGAATATAATAACATCCATTTGCCTGCAGTTTGCTCGTATCACGGATACTTCCTGCAGTTTCTTTCTTGGGTGAAACTAAAGTCTGTCTCAGCTTGAGGCTCGTTACCCTAAATTCTAACTCTGGATTGTGCGTGGCGGTCCTTCTCCTTTCACAAAGCTTTTTTTTCTTCTTCTTCTTTCCTCTTCTCTCAGCGATGATGGAAGGAACCAGACTTTGAAGTGGAGGGTTCCACAAACACACCACCAAGCTGTTAATGAAGCGTCTCTGCGAGAAAGGCGTTTTGCTTTTGTTTTGCGTTGGTTGCCGGTTGTGTTGGGGCGGGTGGGCTGCTTGGAGAGTCAGCGGGGATGTGGAAGATGTGAGGGGTTTTGAAGTCGAGTCATTTATTCCAGGCTCTGCTCCCAAGGCACCGGGGCTGCAGCATCTACTTAGTAGTTGTTTAGTTGCTGTTGTTGTGTGGCACTGCGGTCTGTTGTGCATTCTTTTGTTGCATGTGTTGTGCCTTTAACTGAATGTTTTTCTCATATGCAAAGACTAAAGTTGGTGTGGCGCAACCACACAGACACACACACACACACACGGAAGTGTGAGTTTGAGCATGCATTTGTGCGCGTTACTCTGCACTTCAACTTCAACTTCAAAGGCAGGGTTTAAGAAAGCTTCTGTGTGCTGTCTCATGCAACTCCTGTCGCTTTAATGAGGTTTCATCCTCCCCGAGACTTTGTGGATAACAAGACACAGTTTGTGGTTAGAGGAGATATGTATATATTCTTGTTTGTGCTGTTGGTATTACAGATCATGCAGTTTCATAGCGGGGTAATGTATAAATATGTCTGTTATATCATATATCGTAAGCCTCCATGCTGCAATAATTTCAGTAAATTGTCTGGTCCTTGACTTTAGAGGCAGTTTGCTTTATTCCTGAGTCAGTGGAGTATTTCTGAATACATTTAAAAGTGAGAAGTAGGCCAAGCCGTTACACAGTCACGCTTCGTTTGGAGTTGAATGGAACTTTCGGAAATGCCGAGATTAAAAAGTGGTTTGAGAGTTTTGAGAGACGCGGCGTCGTGTCATCGTGAGATTTGCTCCCAATAATTCAAGAAAGGGTTGAGTTCGGTCCGACGAGCCGGATGAACTCAGTGCTTATGTTCTACACCTAAATCGGGCATCTTGGGGGTCACCAATGCAGCCAGATGTTTTACATCATAAGTCTATCATTCTTTCATTCAATTGATTTTTGGGGAATTTGCATCCAATGAAGTACTTCCAAGTCTTAGGTTATGATAACTCACTCTGAATTCAATTTAGAAAATGGTTTATACCTGATACAATTAAATAGATAATTGGTGGCAACAGATTTACATTTTCTTTTATAGAAATCTTCTCTATTTCACCGACCTAAGAAGTGATCTCTGAAGCCATGGTGCATACATACAGGAATCCATAGTCTCCTGGTAAAGTGCTGCTTGTAATAGCATGTTTAAGTATAAATTGCTTAAGTGAGCCTCCATGAGATTCCTATCAAGCGCCTATTCCCATTACCTATAGGCTGCATTGATTAGATGCAGGCAAGTGTGTCCAGTCAGCATTTCCACTGAGCCAGCTGGGATTTTGGGTGTGTTTCTCCTGCAGATGTGTGCAGCGCTGGCTGCCTTTTGTCAGGTCACTGCGGCATAGATAAACTATTCTGGGCAAACAGAAGTTTATTAATCACTTACTATTGTGCATGTGCATATTTAACCATTAAAACCATCAGCAACATATGGCTTTTGTTGAAAAAAATCAGAGAAAAAATGTGCAGTAAGTCAGTCATATTGTATTCTTTCATTTTAAAGAAGTTTTCTGTCATATCTTGGAGAAAAGTGCACGATGTCTTGCTTTCCAAAGAAAACAAACATTTTAATGACAGTTATGTTCTTGGGCTATTTGCGATGTTATAGGAACAATCGTGAGTTGTTGTCATGACAAATTGCCTGTTTGATTTAGAAAATGTCATCAGCTGTTTAGATTTATGTCTGGTTGTTTCTTGTCAGAGGCTTTGACTCGAAAGTGGCAAGGGCAACCGCTCAGAGGACTACAAAAGGTCACGTTTGCTACCAATACTTAAAAAATACCACATTCACACATTGTGTTTTCACTCTAGTCTATTAATCTCTTTTTCTGTGGTATTTCCATTCTTTATTGTTTTATGTTCCACATTAATAATGCATTTTATTTTTTGACTATACTTATTTCTGCCTTTGAATTCTCACCCTAGTGGGTCAATAAAGGCTTAAACTTAAAAATGCATTAAAAAATGACTGGATTTAGTTAGTTCATCATGCAGTTGTCACCCCTTTGGACATGTCATTGCTCAAAAACAACAGGGTCCCATGTGTTGTTGCGCTTGAGGATGGACGACGTTGATGAGATTCAATGTGAGGGGTGCAAGTCTATTGTTTTGAGCTGCCCATTTGCTGCCACGACAGTCGGACACCTGAGGGAAAGCTTGTCCTTCCCAACCACCTCCTGCTGCAGCAGCTCTGACTCATTCCAGGTGCGCACGTGTTGGTGCCTTGCACGTGGAATACAGAGAAAGAAAGGTCGCGCATGCTCATGCAGAGGGGGGGGGGGGGGGGGGGGGAAGCCGGTTGAGCGCTTCCATCAGTGGTCCTCGCGCGGTCGCTCGCGTGTCAGCAGACAGACGCCCTGTGGGCAGAGCGGAATAAAGTCTCCTCACCTGTTTGCGGCCTTTGAGGAAGACTTTGTGTGTCACCTCCCAGGGGCCAGTGCCACGCTGACTTACAGCAGCTGGAACAATGAGCGGACTTTACACGGCCGGGTCGGGTTGAATAGCCTCAGCCCGGGATCAGGGAGCTGTTTTTGTCTCTCTGTATGCGCTGAATGACTTTAGAGGATAAGTGTAGTGCATGAGCGGAGGTACATAAGCTCCATAAGTATTCGTTTTTTGAATTGTGTTCAGTGATGGAGTTTAGGAATTAAAGGGCGACTTTTCCCCTCATGTTGACATGTTCATATGTTCCCGTTCAGAGCTTCCCTCACCATAAGTTACTGTGGGCCGACATCATTGGTGACTTAAAAGCAACACGTGAAGAGGGAAGCTTGGGATTGCAACAGAAAATTGAAATGGACTGAAAGAACATTTTGAGAGATGAGATGCGATAAAAACATCAACAGTTGAATTTCTGTGTATTGCCAAGATATGAAATGACAGAACACTTTTATGTAAAAGGAAAACTTTGAAGTAATTGAGGTATTTAGAGGTTGAATTAGCAGAATCAATCAAAATGCTATGCTGCTAATGTTGCTTGAGAAGGAAATCTCTTTCTTAAAACAGAGCTTGTAGCCAACTATAAACTGATGAACTTCATTAACTAGACCTGCATCACATGACAGGCATTCCTACACATATGTGGATCTTTCCCATCTCCATCCCTCAGTTACACACGCATTGTGTATAGGGTAACTTGCATTTAATATAAGTTCCATTCAAGCAGGTGTAAATAGACTTCATGAACATTCTATCATGATAAGGAATTCTCAGATTATTAATATTCGCTCAATAAAAAGCAGCCTTATGAAAAGCTTTTCTGACCTTTACGTCAACCTTTCAAAAGCCCAGTTTCCACCCAGATGAACTTACTCCTTTTTTAAAAATCTACAATCATATTTTTGGAAAAAGGTCAGATTTAACCAGTGGAAATTACAAGGTTAATAGCATGTTAGTTTTGGCCAATGGAATGTTAATGTCCTTTTTGTACTACTCACTAGCTGCCAGTTTCCACTGCACAGATTGAAAATCTTTTGAAACATGGTTTCTGAGGGAGATTTCCGGGAAGCAAGTTCCAGGATCAGTTTGTTTCTGTGAAAAGAGCAGAAAACAGTTGTTGTCTGTTGATATAATCTAACGTGCGGATTACACAAGGTGGAATGGATGAAGAGGCAGTGGGGGAATGACTTCGCTGGAACAGGAAAGTCATTTATTTAACTTCCTCATGAATAGGGTTGGGTATCGTTTGAATTTGAGCGATTCCGATTCCCATACCGATTCCTTGTTTCGATTCCGGTTCCCAGCGATTCTCGATTCCGATTCTTTTAAGAGGCAGGGTCAAAAAAGTTTAAGTTTAAGATATTTTAAATGAGCTAGCTAACCAAGGGTCTTTCTGAAGGAAATAGTCTGACCTTCTCCATCAATGTTAATTCTATGAACTTTTTATTAACTTTACTATGAATTTCTAACAGGGCTGTTTTCACCTACAATATAAATATCAAACTATGAACTTGAATATTGTATAAACATTATAAATAACAGGGGTACACTTTCCTCCAGAGAGCTTTATTTTTGAAACCTCACAAAAACACATTTACACGTGAGTGTATGATACTGCAGGTACTTAAACGTTTTCGAAACGTTTGTTTCGAAAAGTGTAACCACACTTTGGCGCCGGCGGACTGAGAATCGAAACAAGGAATCGAATTTTAAACTTTTGAACGATACCGGGTAAATCGCAAAGCTAGTTCCGATTCCATTCGATTCTCGATTCTCGATACCCAACCCTACTCATGAATGAGACACTAGATTACGGTTTGCTTGTGTGTTGCCACAGTTTAAGCGTTTCAATAATTATTTTCAATGCCATCAATTCCCATGAAAATTGTGTGATATTTTAAAAAGAAGTGAGTTTTATCAGGAGATTATCAATTTTGACCTTGCGGAAATGATATATGGCGTAAATAATTGAACATCAAAATGACAAATTGACTCCTTCATGTTTAGATGAATCATCATATTTATATACAGTATACTGTATATCCGCATGGACAAACAAAACATTATTAAGCTCTCACCTGTGATTCGTTACATTGGATACTGTTTGATTCCATATTTTAACTCAAAACTGTACGCCACCTTATAGTTTGAAAACATTAATTAAAACAACCACGGAGAAGATCGACACCTCCACTCAGCTGCAAACCCTGCAAGGTCATGGATTTTATGTCTTTGCATCAAAAAAAAAAGAGCAACTTCACCGGCAAGGAGACGATTCCATGTGGGCGTGTGACGCTTTGCAGCTTCATCAGTAGTGCGTGTGTGTTTGCACGCATGTGACTGTGTGACCATTGTGTTGTGAGCATTAGCTCCCCTCACATCTCCGCTAGTCGCGCTCTGTCGATGAAATGTTGTGTGGTTGCGTCGCTGCCTCAGATAAGAGGATCAAAACGATACACCGCTGCCCTGGATGTGCGCTGGTGTGTTATCATCTTTTTTTTTTTTTTTTTGATCTTTTTGAGAGAGCAAGCTTGCGATCTTTGCCTCTTGGGGCCTTCTCAATATTTCATGACTGTGCAATGTATCTTTTTGCCCTGAAATATGCAGTGAATTAAACATGACTGGATACATAATCAAAAGCTTTTAATGCAAGTAGAGGAGCGAGCGTCTTTGCGTTTGCCTTTTAATTACAGAATAAATGGCCGCAGATTTTGGTGAATTTAACAAGGTCACCTCTCCGTCCCCCTAACATTCAAAGCCATGTCAATCACTCGGGAACAAAAGGGAGTAAATAAAAGTTCTAACAAATGTATTGTTATTGTTGCTTTTATAAAAATATGAAAAATAACAAAACTACACATTAATAATGCAATAAACTGACTTTGAAGAATTATTAGATTTTAAAGGAATGGCTTGAGAGGAGAGAGAATCACATTGTGGGAACTTCTACCCTTTAACCCCATGTTCCGTTCCACATTATTGAATTATAATTGAACGCAAAGACATCAAAATGAGAGGACAGTTGGACAATCTGTCCTGCTGCATCAGAGCAGAGAGTTTCATAGTTGTACAAATCTGCTCTCCTCAGTTTAAAAAAACTCACAAAGGGGAGCTGTGTTACCCCCAAAATAACCTGAGGCATCAGTGTCAGACGGGACAGCAGTTGCGCGAGTTGCACGTCCTTGTTAAGTTAAGTATTAGTTCATATTCATACATACTGAGCTGCTCTCGGATCTATACGCTCAAAACATTTGTCACGACACAAAGGGCCCGAAAAGGACCCGTTGGTCAGGGTTTTCCACATTTTAATGATCCTCTCCGGGACCTGTTCCCCATTCCTCTTTCTTTATCTCTCTCCCGCTGTCTCCCACACCCAGGCGAGGACAAATCCCAGAAATATGGATCAGGATTGCCCCACAGAGAGTACATGACCTCATTTCCATGTGTCACGGTGCTCTAATAGGCTTGGACACTGCGAGCGGGGATCTGAAGGGCTTGAAAATGTTCTTACTCCACCCTGTCTGTTTCGCTGTTGTCGGTGGGAATAATGAGGCCCTCGCCGCAGAAAGAGTCGAAGCGGGTAAAATCACCTCAACCTCCCTTAACCAAGAAGGTCAGATTAACTCACGGTTTGGCAGAGAAACTTGGAAAAAAAAATACAGTCTAACGTTGCGGCTTACGCTAATATAGAAAAGCCTCAAGGATTGTGCTGAATGAGCTCAAAACTTCTAGATATTTTATTCCAAAAGAAAACAAAACCCACTGTAAATGAATGCTTCTGCGAGAGCTCATTAAAACTAATTTGACAGAATGCAAAAGAAAAGAAAGGAGTATATCTCAGTGAGCCACGTACAGTAAGTAAAATCCTGACGTTTGCAGCAGTGGGATTTTAGACACAACTGGTCCTAACAGACGTAGCTGCAACAATCAGCCCTACAAACCAATTAGAAGGAACCGAGCCCACATTAACACAAAGCTATCCAGCAATCTCCTTCCCCACAAAGGAGATGTCACTTTGAGTTTATTGATAATTACCACTTTCAATTATCCTAGATCAGAATTATATTATTTAATAGAGTAGTCTAAATCAAGCTGTACATACAGGCCAGCTTGTGAATTTCACTAAAAAGTGGATTTTAATTGTTACTTTCTCTAAAGAGTCATATATTTACTTTAATTCAGGTTCTTTTTTATTCATGCATGAAGTAAATGTAAAATGAATTTATATTTAGTCAATTTACACTATATTTCTTTTACAAACGCTGGGCTCCACTCTCTTGATCCCTCTCCTGAAACTCTGCAGCTTCATACCTGCCCACAAGTCAACCTACTTTCCTTGAATAAAGCTGACGCGTTACAGCAGACCACTTAGACACTCGTCCTGCTGCTGTTTATACTCACACACAGGGGATGTCCTCCGTTGAAACGACAGTCGCTTGGTTGATTTATTTAAACACATCAAGGTCGCTGGCCTTGTGCCAACATGCAGCAGTGACACCCATTTCATACAGCTTTTTTTTTGTTGGTTAAATGTGATTTAATGTGGAATTTCATTTCATTCTCGTCCTTAACAACAGAGATGGCAGTGAGGCCATTTCAGGGCGGTCTGCCATAGTGCTTCAGATGACTGAACCACCATTGAATTATATATTATAATTCACTAGGTTAGGGGGCTAATGCAATGCAATTCAGTCCTTCCAATCTGTTTAATTCAACAGTGCAAGAAAAGATGTCATACACCGAGGGAAAGAATACCAACACATTCAACCAGGTCAGGTGTAAAAAAAAGGTTTTTACCTGTCAAAGTTTGCGTGACTGTTATTATAGCCTATAGCATAGAAAAATAATATTATAGGTTTCATATCATATGCCTCTATGTCATATAAAGTGAATATAGAGCGAGCATTATACTGTATGTGTTCTGGGGTAAACACTGAATTTCCCTGGGGCAACTGACTAACATGTAACACAGCAACACAATAAAAATGCACATGCATTTAAATCTCTGAATACTCGTGCACAAAGCCATTTGATTTTAAACCATTGTCTAAATATAACAGGGGAGGGACAGACACACAATGGTGCAATGGGACAATCAATTAAACACTGAATGTGAAGAGGATACGAGCTAAAGTTTAATTAGTCATTAATGTCAAGACTTCACAGTCAAACAACAATGCAATGTGTAGGGAGAGAGTCCGAAATTCCCTCGTCTATTGAATATTCCATTCATCAGATAATAAATGGATAAAAAAACAAAAAACAAACGGGCACATAACAACGTGCCTTCCAGACGCATGCGTCCACCCACGGATCCGTAAGCCAGCGCTCCCTGACAGAGACGAACATGTTTTGTTGCGGCAGACCGCGCGCGGCGTGAGGCCTTCATTAGGCCCCGTGTAGCCGTGTCCATTGAAGCACCGGGATCCCTCTAAGATTGATTGTGGCAGAGCAAAGATCAGTCAGGAGACCCCCCCCCCCCCCACACTTTCTGCCGTGGGTCCAAACCCAATAGTCCTTGCTGGGGAGTAGCTCAGGGACCCCAGCTCCACACAGAGGCAATATCCTCTGATAAATTGCCTTTCCTGGCACGATTATACACCGGGGTGATCCCCGCGGTCTTTGGGAGCAAGGTCTCAGAGCTCCAACATTGTGGTAAGGGCGTTAAAGTGGGCCAATCGGTTATAAAAGAGCCACTAGCAATGATGGGCTGGAATCATGTGGCGTAACGGCATCATATCATATCAAGTATCGGCATTTAAACTAAATATCACAGTGTCCATGCTTTATTATTTCAACACCAGCATGTGTCTGTACTTCATGAGATGCTATTTTTTTTTGTTAGTGATATGGTGAGTAGTGATGGGCACTTGTTTCTCCAGACGGAAATAAAGAATGATGTTGCATGGTCCTCCTTCTAAGACAGGATCTCATGTGGCCACAAAGATGGCATCGCCTCAAACAACTAAACAGTGTGTAACCAATTGAGTCTTCCACCTCCTCACGGTCAAACCTTGCACTGATTCTTTGGCTGTCAAACAGCGAGATATCTCCAATTCCCTTCTTCAGAGTTTTTTTTTTTTTTTTTTGCCTTCAGGGTGCTTCAGACGGAGCCGTGTTGCATTTTCCAAAACTTAAATAACTCAAGCTCAGAGCACGCGAAAGCTGACATCCAGACCCCGGAATGTCTCCAAGGTTTTTCCAAAGGGCCGGCCCTGTACCCTTGTCCAATGCAAAGCGATGTGACTAGGAGGGGAATGTCTGCCAAAACTGCTGGGTGCACTTTAATTATGGAGAGGGATTGTGCAACCCGCCTGACTGGCTTGACATTATTCAAAAGTAATTAGCTGCTTGTTATTTTAATAATGGATGAAAGGACACAAGAACAGAATTAACTCTGAAATGGGATTGCTGCATTGGCGGAGAAGGAGAGAACAGAGAGCGCGATGAGGGAATTTTCAGGTCTTTATCATTTTTATCACGGATCAAAATCTATACGGGATGAGAGTCCTCTCTGATGCTGCTTTGTTTGAATCTGTTATGGATGCAGTGAAGTTAAGACACATCTCAATCACTCACCAAACCTCAAACATAAAGAAGCTGGTTTTCACAGACAGGTTGCTGCAGTCCCACTTGGAAATCCGCTTTGTTGTTTCTGATTATTACCATAAGTGTACCTAATAACTTGATGAACAGAATTTTAATTAATCTGGAAATGTAAACGTGCTTTGGGAGATTTTGTCCTAACCCACAAAGAGGCTGTTTTAAAATCTATTCATCCAACATTTGTGGTCACTTTTGCAGACCTTTGCTGCCTAATGAATTGGATAGGCTTTTTGTTTTTGATAGTAATTGGAATGGAAGGCACGACACTGTGTACTATAATGTAGTATTCTCTCCTGGCCTAAGCAGTGTTTACCCCGAGGGGACTGCAGGTCTACAGACTTTCTACAGACTTCTTCATCCACTAATCTTTCAAACAGCATCTTGATTCCTCGCTGGAACTCCAGATAGATTGCTTTTAATTAATCACCAACGTGCTCAATGCACAAATAACAAGTGCTAAGTGCCGGATAGGTCAGCCGTTAAATGCTCCAGAAGGAAATCTCTTGAGGAATCTTTGAATCGCAGAGCAACACAAGGGAAAGTGAGGATTCACTGGTGGCGAATGCAGTAAATAAGCTTTTAGTGATGTGCACTCTGTTGTCTATCTCTGTGTCTGATGCAATGTAACCATTCGTTGCCTCTATCAGCGGCCAATTAACTGCATGTGACATTGCCTTGATTACTTTCCATGTATTCCATTCCTCAATCCAGTTCAATCAAAGAATCCTTTCGACAAAACACGTCGAAGCGGGAACATCCGAGTCCAGGCTCGGTGGTTAAATGAGAGGCAAGCTGAGCTAATCACCCACCACTAACCTGTCAATCAGGCGTCGATGACCACGTGCAACAGTGAAGCCACCAGCTAGCCAGCCACGCAGGTAAAAGAGACACAAGTGGATGCAGCACCAGACGCAAAAGAACAGCATCTTCGATTCAATTAACTGTTATGTAATTAGGGGTGAAATCACTTTTGAACAAACATTACGGCAAAACGTTCTAACAAGCCTTGACAGGTGGTGACAAATGGTGCGGCCGCAGTGCGAAGTGACTGTTTGCTCATCTGTGTCGTATTGTGCGGCTCATAAATGCATTTGTCATTTGACCCACGCGCAGCTCTCGCCTGCAGAGCCGATAATAGCGGAAGGGATCGAGGGCGGCGTCGTTAAGGGGCTTGATTGTTCGCTCCGACCTGCTCGAGCGCGTCAAACGGAGTCACACAGCCCCCCCCCCCCCCCTCCCCCCCGACCCCGACTCGCGCCACGTTCAAGCACACCGCGCTTTTAAGTCCTCCTCAGCTCGACGCTTTCGGAAGGCACCGGATCCAGCCGGTTGACGGCTCCCTGGGGGGCTCTTCAGGACCACACATGACCTCCTGCTGCATCTCTCTGTCAGGTGACAGAGGGCCCTTCCTCGCCTCGTTTCAGCCAACACCTGGACTCCTTGCCATCTTCCTTACCTCTCTTTTTCATTCTCTCTCAGTCCATCTATCCCTTTTGTCCATAGCGATGTAATCCTAAGCCTCCCCGGGGAGGGGGGGGGAGAACCTATCGGTCCAAAGATTTTTCCGTCAAGCTACTTTCGACGTTTGGGGCGTTGAGGATCGGGGGAGTCACAGCCTCCGAAAACCATCCACGTCAACCCAGGATGCTTTGTCTGATATAATTAGGACTTTCAATAGCATCGAGGAGCGTGACTCCATTCGTTAACGGCTTGGACAAGGTTTCCCATAATTGCCCTCTCCAGCTTGAGAGGTTTCTCCCCCCTGAGAGCTGTTCTTGGGAAAGTAGGTGTCTTGGATGCCGTGTTGTTCCCAGGCCCTATCAAGCTTACACAAGGAGACCTCCTTGCGTTTTCAGGTAGAATTTGATAGTTTTATCCTGCTTGTTCCTCAGCCTCTAATGTCTCTCAGTGGCTTTTTCAGCAGCCACTCGGAATGGAGGCCCCCAGATCCGTCTTTCAGTATTTCATTCTGTCATTCTCTAGACGTCAATGGGAAAAAAGAACAAAGCATACAAAGTCTCTTTTTGACACACTACCACGGAATAACATTTGATAACTTTGTGTGTGTTGAAAATAGCACCAGTGCCTCTTCTCTCTTCTCTGCAGATTATTGAGCAGTCACTCGTATTCCAGCTCACCTAAACATTCACATATTGGGTTGATGACAGAATTCACTTTAAAAAAAAGTTTTTGGTGTTAAAGTTAAAAGCTTCATGTTTTTTTTATAGCATCTATTTCTTCTGTCATCAAAGGCGGCGTCATAACCATGTGGGTTATGACCTAGTGGTGGGTTGGTGGCTCAAATCCCAGGCCTGGCCAACCTGCATGTTCCCAACATTGCTCCGGTAGCTGTGACCCCAGTGTGTGTGTGTTAGTTACTGATGGGCAGGTGCCACTGAGTGTGAGGTGGCTCCTGTCATCAGTGTATGAATGAGTGAATGATGACATGTAGTGTTAAAGCGCTTTGAGTGGTGGGAAGACTAGAAAAGAGCTATAAACTCATGGTTAAGGCACAGTCCCCTGTAGCTCCTCCTCTCTAGTATATAGTTGTATCGGAATAGGATTCATTTGGGCAGTAAGGCAAAAAATTGATCCAATTAAACACCATCTATCAACCGACAGCTATTCATAAATTTAAAAAGCAACATGTCTCCTTTGACTTTGACAATGGAAAATATTAGTTGACGTGCTGGTAAATCCATTCTGATTAATCAAGCACCAGCTGGAACAAAATTGACAGATTAATCCTCGTCGTATTTGACTTAATGAATATTTGTAATGATTTATTTTGGTGTTCATGCCATGAAGCACTAAAAGGCGCTGGGTTTGCACTTTATTTCCCTCTTTACACCCGTTTCTCTCAGTGTTGGTTGGTGCTGATGTGGATCTTGCTGGCATCTGAACTCAAACTCAGGGTCTGCCACTGTGTATTTCAACCGTATCCCCACAATAAATATACAAGAATTTAATCAAAATCCAGGAATAAAACCCTGTCTTTGAGTGAGTCACAAATTAATTCAGTATTACATGTTATATCCAATGCAATACCACATTAAAAACCACCTTTCCCTGCGTAATACAGTGGGAGTTGTTTAATGTGAGATCAAAGGGACAACAGCTTTTAAGCTGAGAGTGGTGGCTTTATGAATGCTAATAAACACCTTTGACCAAACACCTTTCATTGGAAGAACAGAGAAAACTGTACCACCATTATGAACCCTATGACACAGTCATTGCAGCCTTTTTTATCACGGTAATTTCAAACTGAACTGTCTTGCCTCATCGAATTTACTTGATTCAGTTCATTTCGATATTGTTTTTATTTGGTTTATGCATTTGCAAGTACTGTATTATCTCTTTTTCAGAAATACCTTTTCAAAATAGACAATTTTATCCCTTCTCTAAAAGCGATACAGGGCTGCTACATCAAAATCCATTAACCCCCCCAAAAAAGAAAATTCAGTCAGCTCTCTCTCTAACAATTAAACGACTTTACCCTATCTGAAAAAGTCTTTGGGAAGATGCCGAACTGCATCCATCTGAAGGTCTGTGACTGATCTCCTGCGTGATCCTCTCTAGTTTGGTATGTAAAGTCCCCGATGTCTGCCGTGTTGTCCTCACACGGGCATCGGCCCTCCAGAAGCAGCTCGCCGCACCGCTGGCCGCCCCATCGATGTCGCTTTTTGCTAACAGAGAAAGTCCCAAAAAGTGAAAACTTTCAGCCGGTTCACAGTGGCAGCCATGGCAACGAGCCAGCTGCTCACATCACATCGTTATGGAGCTCGGCTTTGATCTGCCTGAAAGAATTGAACTCCTCGAAATGAAACCTGTTCTTGCACACTGGCTCCCTGCAGCTACAGAAGCCAGGAAGAGACACACCGTCACATCTGCGGGACGAACACAGAGTGTCCGTCTGCAAAGGTGAGGAAGGAAAGGGCGTGTCTGTGTGATAATAAGGTCACGGTACCTTCTCATCTTGGATGGTCTTTTAACATATATATATATATATATATATATATATTAGGGCTGTCAAATGATTAAAAATTTTAATCAAATTAATCAGAATTTTCGTTATAATTATCATTATGATTATCATCATTATTATTTTTTACATAAATACATGTTATTGATATTTGACTTGGTTTAATTCATTCCAGAAAATAATCAAATCAATGTTATTTGATAAGTTACAGACTGATTTCCCTGCATGGCTCTAGAAGGGTCTCGAGGGTCTCGGGCTGCGATGACCAGACATGTCAACCCTCCCGATATTTACGGGAGACTACCGAATATCAAAGCACCTCCCGAAAATCTCCCGGACCGACCTTTCTCCCGAATTTCTCCCGGTTTCCACCCGAACAACAATATTGCTCCACCATCCGTCACTGGGCGCGCCGTTTCAGACCGAACAATAATAAAGGTTACACCTTGAAGTCGAGCGCGGCGATTAGAACGCAAACGACTTGCTGAACCTGACGGCCTGACATATGCCTGCAGGTGGCAGTAATGTGTCGTTAGGATGAAGTGCATTCCCTAGAGGAAGAGGTACTTTCCTGACCTGTCTGCGCCCCTCGCCACGACGCCGGAGCCGCAGAGGCCGGCGCCCCTCGCCACGGCGCCACTCGCCACGGCGCCACTCGCCACAACGCCCCACGCCACGGCGCCCCTCGCCACGATGCCGCAGCCAGGAGGCTGCTCGGCCGCCTGACCGCCCACCTTATTTCTTGTTATAGATCGATGTAATAGTGTTTGTAAATCCCCGCTGCGGTGCTCTCTATGCCGATGCTCATGTCGGAAGACATTTTCCTGACACTTTGGCTGCGAATCTATTCCAGGGCTCTGCGATAACTTTGCAGACTAAACACTGCGCAGGACCAGCTCTGTGTGTATCTGCCAACAAGTGCATGTGTGCACGTCCGCGAATGCTTGTTGCTGCGGTGCTCGAGTGTATCTACAGCGGCAGACAAGTGGAGTGTTTGCGTACAGTAATGTCACCCCCTCCTTATCTGATGTCACCTCTGCGCTCTGTTTGTCCTCACAACTACAGCCTGGAGGGGCTCACTTAAACAGTCAGGGGAACTTTGTCAGTTTGGGGATAAGAAAGAATTAATGAACATTGCTTTACTCTGGGGCCGTCTCGCCGCTCTCATGGCTGGATTCAAAGCAAAATTCGAAAACAACTTCGCTAACCATTTGTGGAGTTCATCGTTCCTGTTTCACGTTCAGTGACTGGTAATGTTTTGTTCCACGTTATTTCGGCCGGGTTTAGTGTCCTTTCTTCCTAATATGTGTTTCCTCATAATGCATTGTGTTACACTCAAGCCTGTGTCTCCCTCCCTTTATCATGGTTTCATTCTTTATTCAAAGACGGAAAAAGGTTTCACCTGTGGAGAGGGAAATTATCTAGTTAGGCGAAGGCAAAGTGAAGGTGAGACGATCCTTCCTCTGTAAGCACTCCTGATTGGTCCTGTTGGGCAAGTAGAGCATTTTATAACAGTATACAATGGTTTAGTATTGCTGGTTGTTTTCTTGTGTCAGACTTCCATAACAAGTCAGAGCATTAAAGTTTATGAAATGTCATTTTTCATAGGAGAACTAGGGGTTGATGAAATTAAACAGTCGCCCCTCTACCCTGTGTCTTGATTGATGCACAAAGAGCTTGGAGAGCTGAACTCGTATAGCTTCCAGGTGTGGATGTGGATTTAATGGATGAGCAATCACACTCAGTCAACTTTCATGACTTTCAGCAGAATTATGTTTTCCCCTCTTATATAATGTTGGCTGTTATATTCATTCCAGTTGTTTCAAGTAATGCAAATATGAGCTGAAGTTTAATGCTTGTTGGTTGTGCCTGACAGAACACGCTTTAACAGCTGGCTCATTCAATTTCCCTCAAACCCTTTTTTGGTTTAGTTTTTTCATTCTTTTAGTTTTTTAGTTTCATGCTTGCTTTCGGGCTATTTTTTGTCATCACAGAATCTTTTTTCATTATCATCATCATGGTTGATTGCAGAAGGAGAACTGTTTTGAAAGGGGATGGTTTGAATGCTGGTTGTTTTCTTTTTTCATCGCGTTACATCATAGACGGTTTATCATAGTTCAGGGTGAAGGGGAACAGCTGTTCGATGCCCAACCCCAAAAGGTACCCTTTGTTTTGCATAAGGACAGTGAGCAAACTGTAGAACAGTGATGTTATACAATTAGACAAAGTCATGGTTGAGTCATAGCTGATTGTTTAAGAGTTGTGTAATGCTTGTTGTGCTGCATTGTTCAAACAGCCTCATTAGCATTTCCATCTTTTGGCACTCTAAGGGAACATTTTAAAAAGCTAATCAGGCAGCTACCTATGAATTGCAAAATGAATATTCAAGAGGTTTTCTTTTGAGTGCCATGGATACAGTATATTGAGACGGAAAGAAATCCAATTATACTCAAATTTGCACACAGGGGAATCACATCAGTCAATGTAACTTTCCTGAGCATACTCTAAAGGCCATCCAACACCCAACGGTGCATTTATTAGATCCAGAATTAATAATTAAAGAAAAAAGCTCCTTAAACTTTTGACCTTTTGTCAATGCCTGTGATTTATCCTCCAACTTGACAAGACAGGCATTTGAATTCAATGGCTGTGCTCATCCCAACATCCCCTGTGATATTTATTTTAATAAATGATAATATCAGACCACTGACCTAATGTTTCACGTGCAACTTTGGCCGTGTTTATAAATGTTTTATGGGATTTATGAGGCTGTGTGTGACATTTTTGGGGGCGAATTTCTAAATTATAAGTAATATTGATATTTCTTCTTTAGTAACATAACATTTTTTTTACACATCATAGAACTCACAAAGTAGTTCCTGAGTTTTTACACATGTGTCATTTTAGAAGCAGAGGCTAAAACAGCCTAGTAGATGCACTTTTTACAAATATAACAAATAATACATTTGTAAGTGTAAATACATACACTTACATACAACAGACTATCCAGCTATTATATAAGGAGCCATAATGTTCCTAATGCCCTCCTCCTCATCGCGCTGCCTGCCACACCAAATTGCAGGACTACAAATTCCCGGAAGATGGCAGTTTTCATACAATCGTCACATGTTTGATGCTCTTCATCATCTGTCGGTGCTTTGTCCACAGTTTGTGTAAGCGCGAGGGATTTTGCATACCATCCGCGTGTAATCAATTGGATCAGGAGTGTGCCCCTGGTGAGACAGAGAGGCTGAGATGGTTATCATCATGGGATGCTCGTTATGTATAACAGTGTCTGCATGTTCCTCTAAGCTAATGTTCCGTATAAACTGACCATTATGTCCACGTCCGCAGGATCGTCCGCAGGATCGCCAGCAGCGCGCGTCTTCACTCAAGGAGACAAGTGAGCTTAGTTCAAGCATCAGCAAAAGCCAACTGCTATCAAATCCAGGCCAAAAAGACCTGTACATTGTTTCAGTGCCATGTAGAATTTCAACCTCTGGAAAAAAAAAGATAAATCTTTTCAAAATATATATAAGAGTCAAATGTATTTGTGTGTACGTTTGTCCCGTGTCTTGTCTGTGTGGCGGTGACTCAGCTGTGAGCTCGGCTGGGTCTCTGCGACCCGGAGGGACTGGACGGCTAGTGGGAAAAGATATCTCAGGAACACCACCGTGGGTCGTAAGCCCCGTGGAGGGATTGAGATCTCCAGTTTTCTCGACAAGACGGGTCTGACGCTGGAGCGGCACCACCTCGGGGAGGGAGTTAGTGTCAAGGACGTCGTGTTCAACAAGTGTGTTCTGTCGGCTGTCCAATGCACGAACGCGCTGAGGAGTACGTATTTAATTGAAATGGATGTGCATGAATACCAGAAACAACTTTGTGATATGTGCAAATACAACTAGTGCATTTAGACAAATGCATGAAATAAAAATAAACGTACACTGAAGGGATAGTTGGCTTTTCATAGAGACAAACAAACCGAGACTCGTCCGTTAACAAACGGTTTCGAGAATGTTTTTCACCACCAGCTCATTGGCAACCCAAAGGGCCGTGCTGCCCTTTGAGTTACCGTAGCCTGGATGGAGCAAAGAGCTCACGGATCAGCCCGCCCACCCAGCTGATGGATCAGAATAGACAGCTGCCAAAGGTGCTCCACCCTGCGGTTTAAGCGTGTGTTTGTCTGTTGTGTGTAAACGGCGCTGCTCTCATCACATCATCTTTCATCCTAACAACATGTCAGCGTATCAACTGCTCTCTGCTCCAAGGCCCAACTAGAACTTTTTCCATTTAAAAAACGCCTGTTACTAAGATTGTATAAATAACGGTTGACTATGAATTGTACGATGTATTCTATGAGTTTGATTTTAAGAAAACACACTAGCACTCAACATTTATTGATCAATTTATAAACATGTACCATGGAAGTCTTTGTTATTACATTATAGCCATGTCACTTGTAATATAAAACGTGACCGTAGCGTAATATTTATTAAGTTTAAAGTCGTACTACTTCATTGTTAAAATTCCTTCCAGGTTGCTGGTAGTAGCATATATAGGAATATATTTATATTCTATAAATAGACCATCTTGGAAAGCAGAGGGGTCGGACTTAGTTTTGATGCTACAAATCCGTCTTTAGTCAAGGCCAGAAACGGCCTGCTCGGCCTCTGGATGACCTGACATTCATACCCAAACCCTCACCCGTCTTACGCATGGTGCCCGGATGTCATTTTCACATCAAAAGCAACATAACTCATGTCGTTGAAAGGCACCGACAAAAGTTGTGTTTGTAAAAATCTCTGTGAAGGGTGAACAGAGTTCTTTCGGAGGAAATTGTTAAAAATGGCATTGAGGTATCGGGCAGCCCTATGCAAGCAAGTATCCTTCAGAAAACACCTATGGACTGAGTACAGTCCAGATTGGTTATCTGTATTCCATCTATATGTGAAGATTTTACAATGTAAAAATGGATAGCAAAGTAAACTGGCTGTAAAGCTGTACACTCAAGAGGATGGAAGTGGAAAAGGTCAGTGCACCACGGCCCTTATTGTATCCGTGAACAACACTCTCATCACCATCCTGCACATTTTATTTTTACCCGCGCGCGCCGCAGAGCGCGGTTTATAAATAGCCATCAAACTGTCTGACGTTCACAGAACGTTTGACTCTCTTCAGCGATTTCTATCCTGGTTCAAAGCGACGGGGTCGGGTGGCGGGGGACACTCCTGATTGCGCGCTCCATCAGGCCCGTCGAAGCTCGTTTCTACACATCATCTCAATAGCAGACAACTCCGGTAATGGTATTGGCTTGACTTATCAGACCGTAATTATGTTTGATGGCTGCTCGATGCAGAGCAAACAGCGATGTCTCACGTTGCACTCACTATTATCTTTTAATGCAGCATTGATATCGATCAGACATGAATAGTAAGACGCTGGAAACATGATGAAAACAAAATGTGCCATATCTAGAAGTGGAAAATGGTGGAAATGAAACACCAGAACAGGTGGCTGCCCCACTGGGAGCTATACTGTCTCTACTGCATGTAAAGCATAAATGGCAGCAAACAATCTTACCTCTTCTATAATATCCATCAAAAAACAGGTTTATTTAGGGAATGCAAACTCGTCTCTGAAGACGGAATGTCTCCAAACTTTTGTAAGCTGCTTTAATCGACATTAGCGAGGCTGTGCTCTTGTCTGCATTCTAACCCAAAGCTACTGAGTGTTCTAATGTCACAGATTTAGTCACAGTGAAGAAGTCAGTCACTGTGAGAGATTAGAGATTAAAACACATATACACCTGCAGCTTTAATGGAACAATTGCATTTTTAGTATAGCATTTCAAAATGAGTAGGATAAAAGAAACAATGATAAGGAAGACAAACTGTTGATTAAACTATAGCATAACATTACTCTGTTCTATCAACATTAACTAATGACCAGACACCCTACATGGGACCACCTGTCCGTGACCTCCACACCCCGCCCACAGCAGGGTCCCACTCACGTCACAGTAACGGGAGCAACAGGACGTGGACTAGCATAGGCGGGGATTGAACCGCTGATCCTCTTATTGAAGGATGACCCTACTTAGCACCAGAGCCCCCGGGTGCTGCACAGAGGGTCGGCAGCTGAGCATGAGACACTCTTTGAGCCGGTGCCTTTAAATACTCGTGGGTTCATTCGGGCCTCTCTGGAGGAAGGTCCTTTGTGTCACCGGCATGACACGGTTGAGTTTTGAGTTCTGCTGCCTCGTACACACTGCAACACTTTCATACATAAATGTCCCCCCTGATAACGGATGCCTCCACCTTACACGTTTTAACCAGCTTTGTGACGATAGCATGTAGAAAAAAAATGAAGTCAAATCATGGCATGTCAAAAGAAAGTGATGAAAAAGTAAAAGTGTATAATGGCAAACAAAGTGACATTATAGGTGTTAAATGGACAGAACATGTATATTGCACCCTTTTAAAGCACTTTTACACTACATGTCAATCATTGACACATATTGATACGCGGATGACACAGCGCCACTTGACCTTTAGTAAAAAAATATCCACACGCTGTTCGCCGGCTCCTGCCGGGGAACCCACCGCCAATCCTCTGTTTGAAAGACAACCCTCCACTGAGCCGCGGGTGAAGCCTGACACGAAAGTCATGAGACATTGAAGAAACTCGATGAAAAGTCAATTCACCCGAAATATAAACAAGTGAGTCAGAAGACTGCATGCGATTTGTAACGTGTGAGAATCATTCAGAAAATAGTTCTAGTAGAATATGGCAAAAAAGTCATGCAACAATATGTGATATTACGTTTTTAAAAAGTCATAGTATAGTATTCTAAAAAATGTCATGAAGAGTTTTTAAAAAAGAGTATATATCGTAAAGCTTGTAGAAACGAGTTGTTTCATTCAGTAGTTTTTCTTTAACGTATTCTTGTGAAATTTCTTCCTAAATTTCATTGGCCCAAAATGCATTGTGTGAAATCCCACTGACCCCTTCGCATTCTTCTCACTGAAACAAATTCCTTTTGAAGCGTTGCGTGGATCGTACTTGCGCGGTACGGATCGATGGAAAACCCTAAAACATCCCCGAGGCGGAACGTGTGCCCACATTCTGGACACCTCGCGGTGACGCGAGCACCAGGCCCGAGCGGCTGCACAGCTCTTGCGCCGCGGTACGGTGCAGACGGTTGTGCAACGAGCGGAGGGACTCACATCCTCTGCAGCCGCCCGGTGGAGGCAGAGGGGGGGGGGGGGGGGGGGGCGCACAGGGGGGCCCCTGCACGGCCAAACTGCAATCCAGTGCACTTTCCTGGAAGGAAGAGAGTCCCCGGACGAGAGGAGAACAGAACGTGCTATTCCGACATTAAAAAAAAAAAAAAAAAAAAAAAACACACAGTACTCTTGATGATGAAAAGATTATTCTGGTTGGAGTTAAGTCATGCCAAACAAAAGTGCTTAGCTGTTTTCATAGAACAAATCAGATTACTCGGGGACATGTTTTGGAATAATGCTACAAAAGTGGACATAGAAAAGCTTGATCACTAAAATCTGTGGCGTGTGGGAGACGGTAAACCTCAACTGACGAAGAGGAGAGCGGCGCTATTAAATGCATTTCGCTCCAACGAGTGGGATGATGATGATGATGATGATGATTTTGATGATGATGATAATGATGATGATGATCAATACGTTTTGGGCACTTCGCAGCATTGCTACAGAAGAGAAAGGTGTTTTCTGCGGTCTACTTGAATTACAACTTCTCTGTTAACCTAGTGTTGTAAATTCTAAAATCCATGCCAGGGCATTGCTTTGTGCACGTATCATGTTTTAACTTCCACAATGAAATGAAGTAATTCACTGGTGCATTGACTGTAGTGAGGATTTTTTTGGCCTTTAGAAAGACAGTGAATACTGTACTTTACTCTGTGCTATTATGTTATGCTGATTATAAAATTATGCACCTCTTAAAATTATAGTTTCTTTCAATAGGAAACATTTGATTTCTATCTTTTTATTCCTTCAAAGAGGCTATAATTATCTTCTTCTATTAACATCAAGCGGTCTTTTTCATTGTCAGACTCTTCAGAGTGTGATGTGGTCAGCCTCCCTCGGTAGCCTGAACTCCCGAATTGCCGGTCAAACCAATTTACTACTCGGAAGGGGGAGTCGCGAGAGTGCCGATATCTGCCAGGTGGCGTCTTCAAAGACCACTTCTGTGTTGTGTGATTGAATGAATACGACTCATATTTGGCCGGCCCTAACTGTTTAAACACCAATGTGCGGTAAGGAGACTCTAAACACACTTCATTCAAAGTGGAAAACAAGCAGCAGTGTATGGAGGCAATAAAGCTGTACATTCATTTAATCTGACCCGATCCAAAATTCATCAAACTGGTATCTAGCTACAGGTTTCAGCCTTCAGGGTTCAGACAAACAGAGAGGTGAGGGTTCTCCAAGGCGAACATTAGCTGTTATGCACAGCAGTGCAAAGGAAAAAAAGGGTGAGTCATGGCAACCACCAGAGGTCCTTGAACACGCAGAAACGCCTGGAAGCCAAAAAATGATGTGGTTTGCTGCAGCGGCGTGTGAGATAGCTGTGGACAGGTACACACACACACACACACACACATAATGACATCAATACCAGTTGAAGATATTGACGTGTTAGCAGATGCTTCATCGTTAATTTGAATTAATGTCTGGCATATTTATTTTTCCATCATTAGTTGAAATCTTGCATCACAACCAGCTATGCTAAGCATGTAAGAAATGTAACATAGCACAGAAATCATACAAGCACACGTACTTATATTAGTAAACATATGGTAGAACATAATAATGATGATGCCAGTGATAACTGCAACCATTTTATTGTAAAATTCCACAGCTATGTGCCATTCCCTTATGAAAAGGATTTTTTCAGTACATATATAGAATATAATGCAAATCCTAACAGAATTGATGAGTGCCCCCTTTTTATTTATTTTTAACAATGCTCAACATACATAGATGACAAACCGCTAACATAATGTATGGAGGAGGAGCATATAGAATTGAGTTTGTTTTTGGGTACTTTTGAGCTCAATAATTCCAGTGCGTATTATTTTGTTTTCACCTGTTGACAATATACATAACAATAGAAAATATCTACATGTGCGGTTTACATAATATGTCTCATTTGTGGGTCCCAGAATAAATGGAATCACTCTCGTCAAAAAAATGAGTACTGTGTAATAAAAGTCCATGTCGATGCAGGCAGAGGACTGAGATTAGATGAAACAGTGCTTGAATTAGTCCCAATTGTGAAAACACATCCAACATGCACACCACTGAATAAATCGTACCTCCGATAGGCCTTTAAATAATCTGCAATTACAGTACAGTGCAGACAAATGTATAAACAAGCTTTTACCATCATGGAAATAATGAAATAGCTTTTTTTTTAGCACACGGTTGTTAAGCCTGAAGTGTACTTCATGTTAGCCTCGGAACGATGACTCGTTTTTCACTGGTCTGGTCCACATTCAAACTATTGTCCTGATGCTTTTATATCAGTAACAAATCAATAAGCAACAAAAAACATACAAATAAATGTCTGAGGAAATATGGTGTGGTCAACCTTTGCTTTGTAGCATTTCCTTTAAGGAAACGCGCACTTTAAGCAAATGTTTTTTTTTTATTTTTCTTCAAGGCAGTAAAAGTAGATAACAAATGATATTCTAGCTTGATATTCTCTATTGCATTTGTGTCAGTTTGGCACTTTATAAGATGTAATCACTCTTGTACAGTTTCTATCTACAGGATACTGATGATGACCATTCTCCGTTGCTAGTGACACACTTACGTCCCAAAAGATGCCCGAGGTGGAGGAGGTGCACACTGAGGATTACTGAGTGGCAGCTTTGGAACACAAACGGGCCACAAATAGGAAAAAGGGTAAAGAACTTCAGCAAATATGAGATAACCTGGTAAATGAGTATGTGAATATCATCACTGATGCTTTATTAAAGATCTCAAATACCAAGTCCAAAGAAAACCCTTGTGGAGGTGGATATCATCAACAGTCACTTAGACAAGCAAATGTTCTTTTTCTGGTGGCCTGGGACTTTTTCTGTTTTTTTTCTTCCCCAATCTGAAAATAGTCTCCTCCCCAGAAGCTGCGAAAAAAAGAAATGCTGCAACTCACTAATTCAACAGTTATAACAGTGAGACAGGCCTTTGTGAGAGTAGTGTACATCAACCACAACATAGAAAACACAAGATAAATAAGCTCAAGCTCCATCGACACATCAAACAAAAATGCATCTTTGATATGAAATGACAGCATTCTGTGTTTCTTTTCATGGGCTGTAGGAACATGGAATACGTTTCCTCAAATGAAATAAATAAATAGCATCATGAATAAATAAATAAATACCCCAATAACCCAAAGTTTTCTACATGGTCAGGCCAGCATAGTAGAATCAATCTAATATACTATATGATGATATACTGTAACAATGCTGAAATTACAAAATATATACCCTTTTACAAAATCCCAAGGGCTGGAAAAGTGTTTTCCTCCGTTCATAATTTATTTACATAAACAATGTGATATACACCCACAGCTTTTGAGTTTATGAATTATACTGAAGCACTGTCTTCATTTGTTATATGCCGGGGTCTATCCAAATTGTAACCTGTAAGTGGTTGTAAGTGGTTTTAATTTGTGTGAGTTACATATTATTATACACATTTACAATTCAAATGCCCTCACTGTGTAAGACGCTCTGTTCACGTTATGAAACTCAAGCTAATTTCATAGGAAAAATGACGCAAACATATTAAAAAATAATAAAATTCTGTCTAACCAGTGAATCAATCTCCATACTTTGTCATAATTTCTCTTAACAGAAATAGGACATGACGGGCTTGATAACAGAGTTAACACACCTCTTCTCACCAAAAGATGATCATTTTTGTACTGACGTTCATTTGATATCATTCATATTATTCAGGTATTTTGTTCTGTTGCTCAACTCAGAAGAATGACACATAAAAATAAATCATGTACCAATGCGGGGGGTCGCAAAACACACCAAAAGTGTATTAGCATTCACATTAAAGTGACGGTTACACCGTTGCAGCTTTCACTCGGATGACGTAAAAGGGCAAACAACAAGGTGCGTGTTAAAGAAAACAATACTTTGAGCACAGTTTCTCTCGTAAAAGATTACATAATCAAAACACAACAGACGTGTGTCATTATGTAAACGCACACTTTTAAACAGCTAATGGAGGGGAGCATGAGAGGTCAGTGCTGTCTATACTGTGAGCTGTGAGGAAAATAATTAAAGCCGTTGATTCTGTACTCATCCTCCTACCTGTATGCAAAGATGATTCCCAAACTAAAAGGATAAACCGGGCACATTTTTATCGTTTCGTTTTTTCCAATTTTCCTAGAAAATAGTTTCATTAAATCTTAAATGTTAATCAACAGTGGTCATTTTTTTTTATTTTTTCATAGCCAACAACAGAAGACCATAAAAGATGTTGAATTTTGGCCTGAAAGGTGCATGCAATAAATGTAAACCACTATTTAATAGTAAAATATATACAGTGTCTGTACAGTTGAGCATGTCCCATGGATAGCATTAACCTCTTCGTCTCTGACCACACACGAAAAATGCAATGTTTAATTGTGCCAAGAATTAAATGAATTACTTAAATTAGCATCGCAGTCAAACATAGCTCTATTAAAGTGCTTCAGATTCTGTGGTTTAGTATTTTAAGTGAAAAATAAAAGTAAAAAGGAATGATAAGACATAAATAATGTCATTTTTTTGCATTTGATGTGATCTGAATTAGGATTCCTATCAATTGTTTTCAATGAAAGGGATGTATTTGTCCTAAAATAAAGCGCTTTGTAGAAGAACCCCTTTGAAGAAAGAGAGGGAATTCCAAGTTAAAGTCCAAAATCATATCACAATACCAGAAAAACAAAAACACCATTTCTTTTTCACTTAATTACTTACATAATCAATGATTTCACAACACATCTACCAACCTCCTCCTACCAGTTAAAATGTAATGCTACAACATTTGCAATGTCTGTTAAAACCCTCAAATAAAAAAGCAAAAATGTCAAGAGATTAAAACTAAGGAATTAAAGGAAAAAAATCGTGAAATCAAATCAGTGGTCATTTTCAGTGGGTCCCCTCTTTCTCATTGTCACTTGCCGGCACGGAGCATATGTAGAATGTTACGAGCTGTACGATAAGGCTGGAAACCCCAACAAGGCCTAGAGATACAGATAGGAGACCCAGTACACCAGGTTGAAGAGGCCGAACGCAGTGGGGAAGAAGATGCGCGCGTACGAGTCTATCTTGGCGACGCGGATGTGCAACCTGCCGTGCCGCCACGCTCCGGAGCGGCAGTCCTCGAAGCAGCAGAAGAAGCTGGTGCAGTCCTTCCCGTCCAGGCACTCGTAGCCGTACTCCTCGTCCCGCTCCTGCATGTGCGTGGCGTTGTTCATCTGAATGGCCGTGGCCGAGCGCGGGCGGATGTCCACCGTGGGTGTCTGCTTTTTAAAGAGGACGGATGGAAAAGACACAGTTAGCCACCGGAGCCCGGAGTGGTTCGGGACGGGGGGGGGGACGGGGGGGGGACCTGCTTTGAGCTGCCATGGCCCAGCACCTCATTTAACTTTCGTCATTAGGTCAGCAAAATGTAATTTGCACCCTCAATTTGCCAATGGAACGTCAGAAACGCCATTACTTGAACCTGTTGTTGTAATTAGAAAGGCTCATAGCGGTGCAGGGCCAGTCGTCGCAGTCGAACCACGATGAAAATGACACCTTTAGGCCGGCCGGCCGGCCGAAGCAGCCGTGATGGCGTTAGTGCGGGAGTCCACATCGGTTTACAGCTATGTGGAAAATTACATCGCTGAGGGAGCTCAAGGTGTTTTAACCTGACGGGGAGCGCGCAGCCATGGCGACAGAGCGACCGTCATCCCGTAGAATTGCCATAGACAGCAGAACGTAGAAGCGGCAAACGCTCACATGCACTGACATGCACTAAAAGGCACGTGCAGCCGCGCTGCTATGTGTTGAGAGCAGAGAGTCAACCCGGAATTCGGCACGAGCAGCAGCGCACCTTCCTTCTTGGAGCCCAGTTGGACATATTGCTGCATATTCACATACAAACAGTTGTTTAACGCTGATTGAGTGTTCAGAATATAGAACGACTGTGAGTTACATGATCCAAGAACTTCTTTAAAATGTTGTGAATTCCTCGTGACTTGAGTAAGAGTTCTTTTCTGAAAGTGCATTACTAGGATTGCTCGTAACTGGCTCATGATACCTTAAGCTCAGGGAGGAGCACGTGTTGGCAGATGTGTGGTACACCGCTCAATACTGCACCAGCCCACTCTTTCTGTCACTAAACGGGTTGAAACAAACATCTTGTGGGGGGCAGATGCCTTTTATTTGTAAAGATTCCTAAAAATAGGACATCAGTGAGTCTGCGGCCCTGTTGTTCTAAAAGGAGACAATTAGTATTCAAACCGGCTGCTTTCATCTTGAAATGCTGTGCCACCTTTGCACAAACTGGGATTCTGGGAGTTTGGCAGATTGAACACTCCACCCCCCCCCCCCCCCCCCCCTCCCTCCTTCCACCACGTTCAGCAGAGGTTGCTTGACCTTGCTGATAAACTGGAGTGTGAAGCTCATCATTTAAAAATGACACAGTGCTTTGCGCAAAGTTCAACGTCTGAGAAACTCAACATCACCACTTCCCTTTAAAACTAATGCCGGAAGCTGTAGAAAGGGACAATAATCCTTATGCAAGTACTCCCACGTTTTTGAGCCTATATATATGCAATTCTTTTTAAAATTTTTCCTCATAGATCCCAAAACATGAAATACTCATTAACTTTTTAGCCTCCTACAATTGCCATGTTTGACAAAAAAAAATACATGGCAGTTGTAGTTTGAAAATATCTTAAGAGGTTTAAAATACAAAAAACAAAAGACAATTCATTCCCTGCAATGTAGGATCTTCCCCAGACTAGAGCATGAACCATGTCCCCTTTGAACTGGTGTACTTTATAAGCACAGACAAAATAACGAGTAGATTTAGCCATTTTTGTCCTTATTAAGTGGACAGCATGTTGCGGTAATGGAGCGATAAGCAGAACAGGTTGTGACTCAGTTGTCAGAAGGGATTGTTTGTAACAGCGGTTTTGCTGTAACAGCCTCCTGCCTCCTGACGGGGGTCAAAGTGGGCTGAGCCGTGTCGGCTTGAACAAATAGTAAATCCAAAGCAACGACAGAGGAACAACACAGTGGCGCCGGCAACTTTAACTGGCTGAATGTAGACAACCTCTCAGAGAAGACCAAATGTAGAACATCTCACGATCATTCCTGGATGATCCATTTGTCATCTGGCTTAAATTGAATATTCAGTTAGAATAAAAGTTGATTCTTCATCCGTTTATTTAGATGGATCTGATTGAGCTGTTTCTATAATGACCCCTCACCGATCAATCATTGATGTGGAGAAGAAGACTATCCTGTGTGTGAGATTAAATGGAGATCGTTGCTAGCTCCCACCCGCCCCGGATGCTTTATGTGTGTTTGAAGGCACGCGTTGATCTTCTAAATAGACTTAACCATGCGGGGGGTTGTCTGTTTTCAGTCTGTTAAGGCTCTGCTGACTCTGTAGGAAGCGTCAGGTTGAGAAGCCCCCCCCCCACACACACACACACACATAAGCACACAGGTAGATTAACTGGCAGGAGAAGGGAGGGAAACAGGAAGCGGCTGCAGCAACTGCTAGTTCACCATGGTTACAACAACAAACAAAGAGTGACACAGCACAGAGGGAGCCAGGGTGAGTCCACGCTGGACTCGTATGTTCCTCTGGGCACGGGATGTGTGGGATGCTTATTTTAGTTTGAAAAGTTCAGTGAGCAGGTGTGGCTGGCTGCCTCCGCACTGTGCACCACTGTTATCTCTGATTATCAACTGATGCAGGAAAGAGAGGCATATCTGCTGCAGAGCAGACTGAAAGGCAGTGAGGTGCTGGGGGGAGGGGGGGGGTAGGGAGGGGGCTCAAAGAGCCAGAATGCAGCAGACACATGCAGTCAGACACAGGCAATATACCTTTGAGGAAAAGAGCCGCAGGAGCTTTTGTCCAGACGGGAAACAAAGAATATGTGGAATTGAAAGAGAATAACAGACACAAACAAACACATGGAAACAGAGAACAAAAAGACATCAATAAAAAGAAAAGTAGACACGTGATAATGTGTGAAATTTACAATCTCTTTAACTCTTCACTACAAGTCAAAATGGAAAGAGAAGAACTGGAACGGTAGAGAGAGACACACAGACAGAGAGGGAGACGCATGGTGGGATATGTGTACACAGCTTACAAGATACACTTTAAGTTCATTATTTAGATTTCCCCCCGTTTTATCCCATTCTTTCAATTCTTCATACAGTTTGTGATTCACGTGGATTGCAGTCCAAGCCTTGTTTTCTCCTTCCGGTACGTTGGCGAGTGTTGCAGCGCCGGAGCCCCTCTGGCCCGACACTTTCCACCTCGTTAAAGTCATTCACCCGTAGAAGCCTTAGTTTACCCCAAAGTACCACTTGGGCGCTGCACAGAACACTCGGTTGCAGAGGTTTAACATTCAACACCTTTCCAGTCTAATCCCACCCACCCGATCATCAGAGAAGCAATGCTACGGCGATGGATCTCAGTGAAACGCACGTTCCTTCAAGCAGAGGCCCTTCGGGGTTTTTTAATTGGTCCGGTAAGAGCTTATTTCCACGCGTTCACCTTCCGGGCGCCAGTGACCGTGCGTTACTACCCTCGCTGTACAGAGGAAATGTTCTGGGCTACATATGTGTGGAGAAAACCTGGCCCTTGAAACCAAGCGGGCCATGATCCCCTGAGGGATTAAAGGCTCACGATCTCACGACTCCCGATTGTCTCCTGTCATGTGACCCGCGTGCGTCTTTGCGTCGGCTTGCTCATTGAGTCATTTGTGTGGCGGGCTCCCTTGGGTGAGCAGTGTTTAGCTTAACTATCCCCGTAAGTGTGACACTGTGTTGCAGGAGAACTTAACATCTCAGCTGAATCAAAACGAAATACTGGAACCACTGGGATATGTTGCATAACCTCAAGAAAATGTCCTAAAAACACAAAAGGGATGCTCACCGGGTTTTTCTTCTTCTTGTCCTTTTTGGCGCTCGGCTTCCTGTTGCTGACAAAGTAGTGCAGCGTGCCGTACTCTATGAGTGCGGCGAAGACGAAGATGAAGCAGACTGACACAAACAGATCCATGGCGGTCACGTAGGAAACTTTGGGAAGGGATTTCCTGGCAATGGTACTCAGCGTGGTCATGGTGAGCACAGTGGTGATGCCTGGTGACGAGATCAGAGGAGGCAGAAAACGAGATATGAATAAAAGAAAAGAGGAATGTGTGTGTTCAGTTGTACTGTACTTCTTTTGCAAACGCCACAACGGTTTATGTCACTTTTACGCTCGGAGTTCTTATCTTATGCAAAAAAATTGCTGGACTATTTTCTCACACATTTACAAAGGCAACACAACGTTTTAATGCATTGAGACCCACGCGATCTGCAGGCTTTGCAAGTTTAATCAGAAATGTAATTCAGGTGAAAAAAAACAAGAGTTGACAAGATTGTAGTAAAACCAAAAAGTGTATTGTCCTTTAAAAAAAAGGTGAAGTGAGGCAGAAGTGGAGCTTTTTAATAAATGTACAGAATGCAAAGGTGTTTTTTTTCCAGCGCATTACATTTATATTTATTTTGATCTACAATAACATACTACATTTCCACATGTGTATGAAAGGTGATTAGTGTGAGTTTTAATGAGGACGGAGGCAGCAGCTGTCTTACTGTCCCGTTGCTCCATTCACTGGTTAGTGGTTTAGCAGCCATTGACCATCACACTGACATTTCCACTCCTTTATCCACCATCTGGTAACCCTCTGACCCTTCCTCTGCTCCGATTCATCTCACAGTGATTCACTATGGGCGGAGGCGGGGGGGGAGATGACTCATGACGAGGAAATGCCTGATACACTATTATTACAAGCAGCGCGATGACGACCCTCTTACACCAACAAACAAATAGCTTGTGCATAGGGGCTGACTTTGTTTGAAGTCGTTGCCGACGGGAAAGGCGGCATTTTAAGTCAAGATTAACATGGCGGTATCGCAAGTCAATTGATATATTTCTGGATGCCATTGAAGGATTAGGGATTATGTCATCTGCATTTAATCCGCCTCCCAACCACCTGGCTTCCTGTGCTTCCTGCATCATCTTTCAACGGAAATTAAAATGCTTGACTTTTGGTACAATTTTGGCAGGGAATTAGAAGGTGTTGTTCTTTAGACCGCAAATCATGTCTGGAGCTGCATAAGCAGGGGGAAATGAAAACAACCTATTTTTAGACGGATTAATCACGGGCAAAGTAGCAATGCTAGTGAGGTAGAAGGAGGTTTTCTTCCTGCAGGGATTGTTTCACATTGCATTATGCTCACTAATCATCCCGTCCCACTGACTCGGGGTCAGGCTTCCGGGCCTCAAGGGGGCCGACGGGAAAGCTGACGAGGTAATTTGTATGCGACTCCATCATGAGTGAACTTCTAAAAGATGTCCAATGGTCGCCAAGGGCAAGTGGAAGAGCTGATAGATTTCCTTAAAATTCTCACTCTCGTCCTCTCTTTTTTCATCGCGTGTCTCCTCACTCACAAGTTTGGGAGGCCACCTGCATCCACATTGTGCTGAGGCTGCATCTCTGCAGCCTCCCCGCTGTAGTGTATAATTAATGCCTCATTAGGGCATGTATGAAAACATATGGGTCAGGATAGATTTTTCTAATCAAGACGAACCAGATTTCTAAGCAGCTGCCCTGCCTTAGAGGGAAAAAGAGGAGGAGAGAGGATGGCGGTGTTAAGACAAAAAAGGGACGGACGGAAAGGCAGGAAAGAGGAAGTTTATGCAGATTGCTTTTCCGTTTGAGGTGGTGTGTGACCACCACAGGGTTTTTGATGTGTTTCACAGCAGAGTAATTAAGGCCAGGCTCGCTAATGAAGCTCTCTGGTACATCTGAAGCATATGTGTGTTTGGGCCAAGTGTAGTGATTATACAAATGTACCACAGCAAAGACACCGTCGTGTCTCCATGAGCAGTTATAGAGGAGAGGGATTAGGAGGCTGAAATAATAACTGAAAAAATGAAAAACTATTATTTTTTTCTGATGATTTTGGATTGATTGATGTACAGCAGTTGGGACCAATCTTGCAGCAGCATTCATTTAAAGGTGTCTTTTTAAATTTACCTAGCGATGTCCTTGCAGGTACCGCATCCTTGTTGATCCAGAATGAGACCCAGGAGAGGACGACGATCAAGGTGCACGGGATGTAGGTCTGAATGGTAAAGTAGCCCATTCTCCTGCTTAGGTCAAAGTAGACGGTCAGCACCACGTATTCTCCTGCAGAGAGGAACAGGAAAACAGAAACATTAAGGTCATGTAACAAAACATGAGGGGTACGAAGCGTCTATATGGGATGGAATTAACTTTATTATAACAATTTTATTATAAAGGTGTATAGTCTTGAGTAACCCAAATCCATCTTATCTGAACTGATATTAGAAAGCATTAATTAAGTCAGTATTATTTTACGTATCTGTTTGCTCAAACCACATGTGTTGTCACCACGGCAACACCCAGACACCCACCCAGTCATGGGCATGATCATTATGTAATGGTATGTAACCAAAATCATAGCAGGATGTATGCTACACTCAAGTGAAACTCTCGGTTTCATTTATAGAACTCCGGAGAACTGGAGCACACACACACAGACACACACACACACACACACACACACACACACACACACACACACACACACACTCTCAAAGAAACCCTCGACTCCTGCCAGTAGTTAGCCGGGCCATGAACACTAGCGTCCAGCTGATGATGATGATGAGCCCTCTCTGGGATGGCTGGCTGGCTGAGCCCAGCTCGACCCGACCCCGACCACACGGATCATCTCGCTCGGCCCCGCAGAAAATGCACGGCGAGCACGGATGCCCACGTGCGCGAGAACAAATGCAGAACGCTAATGTCCCGGGCCCGACTGTGCAGCAATGCTTGCCAAATAGTTCCTTTCCCTCTTGAGCCGCCTCGCCGTGTACCCGTCAGTCAGATTTCCTGGCTTCATCGGCAGTTTACCGTCGCCCCCCACCACCCCCCCCGGGCTCAGCGGGTCGTTCTGCTAATTGATTGACAAAAGAGACTGTTCAAGGTGTCGGAAACCTCCGCTGGCCTCTCGCTGGGGCTCACAACGCGGCTAGGGCGCGAGACTGCTGTCTCTCAGCCGCGCGCACGTGTTCGCTAAGCACCCACGGCACATCGAGTAGTTTCTGCAGCTGGGGGGTGGAGGGGGGAGGGGGGGGGGGGGTTGGGATTGAACAGCTGGCCAATCATTTTCCTCTTGAGCGTGACACATGCCGCGCGGGTTTATTAACAAAACAGCCGACATCTGGGTATCCGCGTGCTAACGAGAGACGGGAGTGGCGGAAGTGGCGACGCAGTCGGTGCACTGTGGTGGTCGTTCCGGACAGGGGGGGGCAGGTGTGTTTGTGGATTCATCCCACCTCCGTGCGCTCTCTTTTCACCCCGGTCCGTAGAAAGGGCCATTAAGTAAACCAAGCGCAATAACCGTGAGAGCTTTCTGCTGATGCAGGTAGCAGGTGCACGGCAGTATTACCGCGGGGCCGCCTGGGGTTTTCCACGAGTACGCGGGAGAGACACATCAAAAGCTGCTCTCGGGGGTCCCGCGGCCCACTGTTTTGTTTTTTGATTAACGTTGCATTGGCAGAGGCCTGGAAACCCGAGACCCCTGACAGCTGAGAAACAGCCGGTTAATACACTTATTTCAGCTGGGTCAGCAGCACGACGCCTCCTTCATGTTTCTTCGCACTCCTAATGATAATGGGAACGCCACCGCAGAGGGGGGGGGGGGGGGGGGGGGGTCGGCCCGGGCGAAAGACCCTCCTTCCCGATACGTCTCTGCTCTGGTTTCATTTACGGAGCCCAGCACTTGCCAGGAAGACACTTTGAGGAGGTGCTATCGACCCTCCGTATCTGCATCAGCGGGCCAGCCGCTGGGTTCCGTAATGCATCAGTCCGTTAATGACTTCCTGATTACACTGGATAGAAAAGTCTTTCCAGTTCCCTTCCTGGTTTAAGTGTCCGGCTGTGTTTTTACAACATTTACAAATGGGGAGCAAATAGGAAGTGCTCCCGATAAACAGTCCTGAAAACATTTTCATTTACGAACCTGATTTGTATTACTTCAGATACAACTTTTTTTACACGTGTGTACATTTTGTTTAAGTCGCACGCTAAAAGTCGACGCCCTCGCGTGCGGTTTGTTTCCATCAGGGCTGCAGCTGCGGAATAAAAGCACCCGAGCCTCGGTGCGAGCGTTCATCAGAACGTGAGCCCTTGAACTGACCTCGGCCCGGAACTCCCCATCTGTCGCCGCCGGCAGATGAGGGAGTGTTCACACGCGTGTTCACAAGAGTGTTCACACGCAATCTCTGCAGCGTGATAAAGAAAGTTCTGTTTTTCTGGGGTGTTTTTCCGCTAAAATCTTGTGATACAGAAGCAGTTAAGAGTCGCGAGTCTTTCATGATAAACTTTTCCTTGAGTAGCAAGAAGCACACTCCGGTTTTGACCCTTTTACTCATTATTATTACGTCCCTATCAAGTCAATCTGCTCCTTTCTGTTTATATTTCATGAACAGTTACAGGAAAAATCAACTATGCAGCCTCAAATATATATGTTTTGCATTAAAATATGGTTTGAAGTGTTTTCATTAGGATCACGCATATCCTCAGCAGGAGCGTTTCACTACAAACTGATGTAATTACAAAAAAAGCAATAAAAACGTTTCGGGGACGATCATTCATCAGAATTGTGTTATTTTATTGTTAAAAGCCGCAGAGCTCAAAAGACCACAGAGACAAAAAAAAGATCATTCTTGTATGAGCCTTCTACTAAAAATGGAAAAGTCGAGGTTTTACTATTGTTATTTTAAGAATACAGATATCGTTCCGTATTTGACGGGAGAGATCAATACTACTGAACCTGGTGCGAGGTGAAGTTGATCCGAATGTGGCTGTACGTTACTGCAGAAAAGCCACCGGGGGGGGGGTGAAATTCGTGGTAATTCAGGACCGCTGACGCGGGGCTGTAAATCATGGCGGATGTGTATGGGCAGGGCGAGACCCGAGGCACATGCTGGCCATCCGGTGGAGGGAGACGAGCCGGAGACGCCGCGCGGCTGCTGACAGGCTGTCTCACTGAGCCCCTGTCCTGTCAGGGGTCAACAAAATCCGGGATGACAGCGGATGACGCCGCTGTGCGTGTGACCATGTGTGTGTGTGTGTTTTTGAATGTTTGTTGAGTAAGACTTTGCTAATGACCGGAGGGGCTGGAACGTTAACTCACCACTGAACTAACTAGCCTTTTGTGCTATCATTGTTTCACGTTTTGCCTCCACGGGCTACTGCAGCTATTCCTGCGCCGGGTGGCAAGATGATGTCACGGCACAAAAAAAAAAAAGAGAAAAAGAAAAGAATAGAAGAACAAGGCACAGCATTGTCATGGTGAGTGACTGCGGGAACAGAGCTGCATGATTAAACACCAGACAGGAGTCTGCAGAGTTTGATTGCCTTGTTGTTAACATTGTGTTGGATGTGACAGAGAGCGATGATTACCCCTCTCCCCCGACACACTAATGGCTCTCAAATTATTGAGAGCAAAGGCTGTTTATAGGATTTATGACTCGTAGAGAGAATCTGCCGGGTTTTCGTTACCATTATTTGAAGAGGAAAGTTCAGAAAAACCCCACCTCTCTCCGTTTTCCCCATGTTTCCCAGATCCCTTTATTGATTACTTTCTGTTTTAACTCTATTTTGGCAAGTTGAGAAGATTCATTCTTACTGAACAGTCGCGGCACTAATGGCTGGACTTTACACTCCTCTTGCTTCGTTAAAAAGGACAAATGAACTCCATTTCAAACTAATGTAACAGAAGCACTTGGAAGGCGCAGATTACAGCAGAGCAATCAGAGACAGTTCCACTTGCTTAAATGTTATTTAACACAAATCCAAGCTCAGTGCCGAGTTCGATCACAAAACCAGAAAATATATTCTGCTTTCACTGGGCCATTAGCCAACTTACCGGGCTCTACCCTCTCCAACACTGCACGTATCGGCCTGCACTTCCTCTCAGCTTGCACTGCCTCTCAGTTTGCACTTCCTCTCAGCTTGCACTTCCTCCCAGCTTGCACTTCCTCCCAGCTTGCACTGCTTTTCAGCTTGCACTTCCTCCCAGCTTGCACTGCCTCTCAGCTTGCACTTCCTCCCAGCTTGCACTTCCTCCGATCTTGCACTTCCTCCGATCTTGCACTTCCTCCCAGCTTGCACTGCTTCTCAGCTTGCACTTCCTCCCAGCTTGCACTGCCTCTCAGCTTGCACTTCCTCCCAGCTTGCACTTCCTCTCAGCCTGCACTTCCTCCCAGCTTGCACTGCCTCTCAGCCTGCATTTCCTCCCAGCCTGCGCTGCCTCTCAGCCTGCACTTCCTCTCCGCTTGCACTGCCTCTCAGCTTGCACTTCCTCTCAGCCTGCACTTCCTCCCAGCTTGCACTGCCTCTCAGCCTGCACTTCCTCCTAGCTTGCACTTCCTCTCAGCCTGCACTTCCTCCCAACTTGCACTGCCTCTCAGCCTGCTCCCTTCTGATCAGTTTCCCGGCCTGACCTTTGTTCATCTCCCTGATGAGGAAGTCGGCTCACGTGCGTCGCTCCCTACACCTGATCCAAATGTTCTCCTCGGCGATTAGGTCAAGCCATGCGGGTGGAATGTAGACTCCTCCGACTATTGTGCCCTCACACACTAAATATAAAGCAAGGCTGTGAAAACGCTGTATGTAAAAGAACAGAGATGAACAAACGGATCCGTTGAGCTGTGATGTGTGTGAGTGAGAAAATATATCAGCTATCAAAGATGGACCGACGAATGAATTACACGTTCAGACAAGCACTCAGAAGGAGATTTGCAGGCAATATATGCCTTTCTTTTCTCAGCAATATCTCACAGACTGAATGTCTTTTTCAGTGATATAACAATTGAATCGACTCCAACGATTTTGAATTTCAGCTCTGATCATTCCCCTCTACACACTTTCTTTCACCATATATATATATAAATAAAAAAGTGTCTCCCACGTCCCCCATCAAGAAGACTAAACTCTGTTACGTGACTACGTGATGTCTCAGAACATTTTACTCTTAAACCATATGATCTCATGCATCACAGACCCGTTGATTTTTTTTACCTTCATTTGATTTTTGAAAGAGGAAAGTTACATTCACTATATTTCATTTTACTGTAATCCCATTGTATTATATAATGTATATTGCTAATCTGGTCACGCACATACAGGCGATTTTAGAGTCACCCTTTAATCCAACCTGCATGTCTTTACGCAGTAGGAGGCAAGAACCCACGCCGGCCCAGTGAGAACATGTAATCTCTTGCATAAAGGCCAGCGGGTTCGAACCCACGACCTCCTTGCTGTGAGGTGGGGGTCCCAACCAGCACAGCACCAAAAATGACTCACTATTACAGGGTATCTTCGGGACTTTCTTTCAACCCTAATAACAAAATGCATTTATCTTTACAATAGCAACAGTATAATGAAATTCTCACTTTGATTGATGGGCTCTGATAAGCACTTTATAAACTAAGACAATCCGTCCCCTCTTCATTGCCAATGGCTTAGTTCTGTTACAGATTACAGTTTTGGATCCCGGGTTTCAGGCTTTGTAAATGTAATTAATCATATTCAACACACTGAATGAATCGCCCAAAACTACAGCACTGATTTATGCCTGTGCATGCTCACACTAAGTAGCATTCTCTTTTAAGTACCTCCATAATCACAAAGCTTTGCCAAAACAGAACTCCCGGAACTTAAAGCAGTTGATATTTTCGGTGCACTAAGCCTGATATGCAAATGTTGACTTTGTGCTTAATGTCATACAGGATCCTCGCCATATTCAGCATCCATATACAAAGTGCATTCCCTCACGCAGTATCCTAAACAGCTTAATTGCGGGTCACACATTTCAAAGTTTGAGCTTAGATGACACGGCATGACATGACAAAGACTTAGTAGGAACAGGCCTCTGACACATCTGTGACATGATTTAGCGCACTCTGCAGACACATTTAGCGTACTCTGCAGACATATATATATATGTATATATATATATATTGATCCCAAGTTCTTTTTTTTATCTGTGTTCAGTGCTTTCTGGGAATTCAGGTGATGTGCTGCAGTGTCATCATGATTCATGGGAAGCTCCTTCTGCTTTTATTGCATTCTGAGATCTACGCTCATGTGCCATGTATCAGGCAGCCAGACGCAAGATGTTTCACCACTCTCTCCTCATCTCGAGCAGCTAATTAGTTAGAGGCCTTGGGATGCAGAGTATTACGCAAGGCCAATAAGCTGAGAAGAACATCTTGCAGCAATGCGATTTCGGCCCTGGAACAATTGCTTCACAGAGTGGCACCAACTTTCAAACCTTTTAGCCTCCGAATGAGCTCTGTGTGTCAAAAGTTATTATTTTTGTGTGCATGCAGATGCTAGTTAACACCTTTATGAACTACATTCTAGCTGTAGTAATTTCTGGTATAGGAATTCTTCTAACTTTGCAATGGCAAATACTGAAATACTGTGCACTAGCTAATAAATTCTGCTGTTCAGGTACTTTTGTATTGTTGCGACCATTGACCTCAACCTTCTAGGTGTGCACCATATGTGTAAGTGGTGGAGTTTAACATTAATTACTATGTTAGGCACATTTGGTCTTGAAGAACATAACTGTTTGTACCTAGGGAGAACATTATTTTCCAAAATAGTAATGTTAGAAGCAGCAAATTTATCCAAGCGGATCAAATAGAACATTCCATCATGAATTACAACACTATCTCCCTTCCAGCACCTTCCGGCTTGTAAAGTCACTCACTCTCTCCTATAGTCCAACCCCAACAACACCATCAGTGCTCCAGCATGACAGCTGCTCAAGTAGAAGTCAATAAGGACAATAACAGCTCTTGGTATTGGCTAAAAAATCTGCCCTTTTCTCTCTTTCTCTTCTTTATCTGAATCCCGGATCTCTCCGCCTCATGAACCCCGTCGTTGCCAACTCAACCAAAAGACGGGAACCGAAAAAAGCTCACTTATTTACGTCGGCTCGCTGCAGACCCCCCCCCCCCCCGCTGCCCCCACTCTTACTACTTAGATGACTCATCTTGTAGTCCAAGTAGCCGTGCCCTAGTTTATCACTTTTAAACTAATTTCGCAACGATCGTCTTTGGTGTCCTTTGAGTGGATGAAAGAATATACATCATGGGGACAGTTCAATTCACATAATGGTGCAGGAGGCTCGTGGCATGTCCCTCTACAAGAACATCTATCAAGAGTACAACGCAGCACAAAGACACAAATAATAGACCTATTTCTCTAAATCCGTGCTCCTCTGCTGTACCACAGCCCATTCTTTTAAATGCACGGGGGTAATTGATGGGAGAGGAAAACAAGAGCTTTGACTCCCTTAAAACAATCTCTTCTCCTATGGCATGTCACCGTTCTCTTTTTCAGGTGTAGGTGATAGCTTAATACAGTGACAATAATAAAAGAGAGAGGAAGAGAGAGAGAGAGGTTGTACAAAAATAGCACACAGGAATACACAGACGGTTAAATAGAAATCATCCCTTTGCAGAGAAATGAGAGGGGGGGGGGGGGGGTTGTGGAGACGTGAATACTGTTGGGTCTATACGTGTGGGCGCTGAGAGAAGGAATGGGGAGGAGTGTAAATTGGTATTTAACTTCACAAAAAGGGGATTCGGGCTGACTGAGCGTTTTGCCTCCCACTATCCCCCAGAAGGGGTGAGGGGAGAAGATGGAAGGGGGGGGGGGGGATTAGTGCAAGCAGCAATTACAGCAGCAGAGGATGGTCTCAGCGGTTCTCGACCTTTTGCTGCTGCAAAAATATTAATTATTTAATAGAATCAAGGGACTTGTAACAAACATTACGTCCCACAGTTCTACAGTGTAAAACTTCATTTAATGCTTGAATCATAGAGAACAGAGTATTGCTAACAGAGTAATATGTGAACATCTCCCTCCTCAGTATCGTACTCAATCTCATATTGGATCTCATTTTAAATATGAATCATTCGGAGAATGAAGTGGTACTCATCAAGAAATTGTATGTATTGGGAACCGGAATCATTTTGATACAATATGCTGGAGCTTTCAGATGTATTTCATTTGATCAGGGATGCAATGTCTCAGGAACAATAAGACGAAGAAGAAAAAGAAAAAGCTATTGGCATTTTAGTTTTATTGCTTTTTGTCTCCTTCCATCTGGTCTTGATTAAACCAGGCGGGGGGGCAAGCATCTCTGCCTCGGTGGCGTCACTTGATTTTTTTTTGTTGAGAAATTCAATAACACGTTCCCTTTAATTTGCTTAAAAACCCCTGCAATTGAACTCATATGTGGCCATTTCACCAACCGCCCGACGCCAAGACAATATTCTCACGTGTTTTTTTCCGCCTCTACTTGAGTTGATTGCTTTGAAGTGAACAGGTTTTTGGTGTGTGTGTGTGTGCAAGAGTAGGTAACGCATGTGTAACCGGTGGGTTGTCTGTCCCTAATGAGCCGCCGTAGAGGGAATTCCCCCCCAAGCCGGTACGTAGACTTCCGCATTCCATTACATTAGCACTCGTATATAAACACACAGCAGACACCCGTACTGACGCTACATCCCTGTGCCACTTGCGCCAATCGTGGTCCCTGGGGCGGGTATTCCTCTCACTGCTGAAGGCCTGGTAGGTGTGTTTGTGCTCCTCATTTTTTAGTGAATTCTCAGTTCTCCTTTTTGTGTTTTAGACGCTGGCTCAGACTGCTGCGTGTGTAAAGGAGGCGGTCTGCTATGACGTAGCCGCTCTCTTGTAGTCATACTAGGTAATGCCAGTTTACAAGTAGAGAAGGAATATTTATTACATGTGTTAACTCTTTTCTTGTCCTTACAGGCGCTGAGTGCCTTGCAGTTTTTTTTATTTGGGTCTAATTGGCATTTAATTTCGTTTTTTGTTGTTTCTTTACTTAATTTACTTATTTACTATTTACTGTGTTTGTTTGGTGCTTAGTTGATTTTAATATATTGAACCCTGTGATTGGGTACTTGTGCTCATTGTGTCTTTTCCTGCTCAGGGTCTGGTCCGGGCGTGGCTTCTCATGGTGGGGGGATTTGGTGATAGAGTTGCTCACTGCTGCGCCATCACTCCTTTTGAATGCCGTGGTATTTTGCACTTCCCTTCACCACTTGTACAGTTTTAGTTTGCCTCTTTTTCTTGATTTGGTGTGTATGAATGTGTGGCACGGAGCGTAGTGAGTGCTCTATTCCAGCCCCTTAGTCCTCCATCGTTGTTGTGGCCGCTACTGGCCAGCCCTGAGTATGGCTTTCTCTCTTTCTGGTTCGCATTGGAGCACATAGATTATAATTGGTATTTTTAAATGATTATATTCAATACAATGAAATAAATATATATATATATATATATATGTTCCGATTTTTTAAGTCTCATTACGCCAAATAAATTGCTCAAAATTGTATAATTTGTGTCTAGTCAATTACTTGTTGCATGCCACCATCATTCTCAGGATCGCGCGCGGTCACAATTGGCGTTGCTGGCAGGATGGCTGGGATGCAATAGTGATTGTACTGACTTGGGCGATTATTCTGTATGTTTTGTATTTTTTTTTGTTTTTGTCCAATTAGACCCAAATAAAAAAAAAAAACTGCATTGGTCATCGAGGAAGCCAGCTGGACCTCCACAACGGCAACGGCTCCTACTGTCTCCTGTACTTTCCTCACCCCTCAACAATCATGGCCACGGAACAAGAGCTCAGAGACTTGGTCCAGCAGCTCCAGTCTGAAAATGAACGGCTGTTAGCCGCTTCCAAAATGAACTCTGGAGCAGCTGCCCCGAGTTGCTCCAATGACTGTCCAGCCCCCCTATCTAATGTCCATTCCAGCAATGGGGAGTCTATGGAACGCCTGCTGTATATTCCCAGAGAACGCAAGTGCCCGCTCTTCAGGGGGACTTCTGGGATACCCATAGAGGACTGGATAGAAGAAATGAGGGCCACACTGAGGACTAGACGACTGACTACTGTAGATCAAGCATATTTTGTATTTGACCATTTGGAGGGTGAGGCTAAAGATGAGATCAGGTACAGAACAAGAACAGAGAGGGAAGATCCAGAAAGAATTATGTCTATTCTGCGGGAGTTGTATGGCTGCGTACGTTCCTATGTGTCCTTGCAAGAATGTTTTTTTTCCAGAAAGCAACAGGAAGGAGAGTCACTGCATGAGTTTTCGCATGCCTTATGTTGTCTTATGGAGAAAGTCGAGCGTTGTGCTCCCAGGAAAATGGCAGACTCCCACATCCTCTTACGCGACCAGTTTGTTGAGCACGTCCTAGATCCTAACCTGCGCAGGGAACTAAAAAGGTTAGTGAGGGAGAAGCCTGAGTGCACGCTGTTGGAGGTTAGAGCTGAGGCCATGAGGTGGGAACGAGAGGGTAGACCAGATGAGCCACGGGGTAGGAGCTTTTCAGTCCCATCCTTCAGCGCTGTTCATTATTCCAGGGCCCGCCCACCTAGCCTAACGGCAAACTCGGAGTTCACAGAGCTGCGACAGCTTCTAGAAAAGCAACAGGAACAGTTAAATCAACTGACCCAGGGGTTGTTGGCATTGCAGACAGCCCCCCGACCTCCAGTCAGGCGACCTAACACCTTACTGTGCCTTCGCTGTCAAAAACCCGGCCATTTTGCTCGGGAGTGTGATAATGAGCGGTTCATTCCACAGGCTCGGCCTCAGCATGTGGCCGCTACCTCTGCTCTTCAGGAGGCGGGAAACTTCAACCCTCTGGTGTAAGGAGCCAAACATCAGAAGGGGAAGGTAACGGCTCACAGATACAAAGGCCAGGCCCACATCGCCCAATTGACCGCCTTATAGCAGCATGTCCGGAGGTAACTGTTAGCTTAGGGGGAGTAACTGCTAAGCTGCTCCTAGACACTGGCTCAATGGTTACCACCTTGCCAGAGAGTTTCTTTAGGCAGAACTTTAAAGGCACCCCTAAATCCTGTAACTGGCTGGAGCTGACTGCAGCTAATGGCCTTGACATCCCTTATGTAGGCTTTATTGAGATGGACGTGACTGTATTTGGCCAGGTTGTACCGAACCGGGGTATTCTGGTTGTTAAGGACCCCCCAGGGACAGGTGAGGTAAGAGGAGTGTTGGGAATGAACATAATAAAAAAATGTTATCAAGTGTTGTTCAGTGGGCATGGCCCTAACCTCTTTGACCTCCCTGAAGTACAGCAGGCATCTGTAGCGTTGCAGCAGGCCTTGTATCATTGCCACTACACTGAGACCACAGATTTGCCACCTACGAGCAGTGTGGCTCGAGTGCGAGGTAGGCGTCCTGTCATTATTCCTGGGGGCTCAATGAAATTGATTGCTGCCACATGCTCTGCTCACTTTAGTCAGTCTACAGGTACAGTCCTGATCGAACCGGTGGATATTGGCCAACCCCTACCTGAAGGCTTGTTGGTCTCACCTGCAATGGTCACGGTCGAGAAAGGTACAGTTTACATTCCGGTTGTCAATGTAGGGCAAAGAGGGACTGCACTATACCCTCATCACCCGATAGCAACACTAAGCCGAGCAGATGTTATTAGCATGCCAGATGGAATCTCATTCACACAGCCACATAGTATAGGGGCCACAGTCTATTCCCAGGCCGCTTTATCTGACTCTGTTAGGGGCCAGATTGCATCACTAGACCTCGCGTCACTAACTGATACCGACCGGCAACGTGTATTCTCCCTCTTGCTTGAACATGAAAAGGTCTTTGCGTCATCTGATTTGGACCTGGGCTGCACCTCCTTAATTACCCATGACATTCCACTAAACGACGATGCCCCAATCAGGCAGAGATACAGGCGCATACCCCCATCTGATTATGATGAAGTTAGGGCACACATTCGTCAATTGTTGGACAACAAAGTCATTCGGGAGAGTTGTAGCCCCTATGCTTCGCCGATCGTGCTTGTCCGAAAAAAAGAGGGCAGCTTAAGACTATGTGTGGACTATAGACTCTTGAACAACAAAACTAGGAAAGATGCTTTCCCACTTCCTAGAATTGAAGAGTCCTTAGATGCCCTCTCGGGCGCAAAATGGTTTTCCACCTTAGATTTAGCTAGCGGCTATCATCAAGTGGCAGTAACTGAGGCAGACAAAGCTAAGACCGCCTTCTGCACCCCATTTGGACTGTTTGAGTTCCAGAGGATGCCATTTGGTCTCTGCAATGCCCCTAGTACCTTTCAACGGCTAATGGAGAGGCTGCTAGGGGACCAGAACTGCCAGTCCCTGCTGCTATATTTAGATGACATCATTGTGTTTTCATCCACTGTGGAGGAGCATCTTGACCGCTTGAGGCTGGTTCTCAGTCGCCTCCAAAAAGAGTCACTCAAGGTGAAACTGGGCAAATGTAGTTTCTTCCAGAACAAAGTGGGGTACTTGGGACATGTCGTGTCGGCAGCTGGGGTATCTACGGACCCAAAGAAAATTTCTGCTGTGGAGAAATGGCCTACCCCAAGCACAGTAGCCGAACTCCGCTCGTTTCTGGGGTTTGCGAGTTATTATAGGCGTTTTGTAGAAGGCTTTGCCAGGCTCGCGGCCCCCCTGCACCGGGCTGTAGCACAACTGGCTGGCAAGAAAAACCGCAGAGGTCGAGGTGTGTCCCTGAATGATGCATGGACCCCACAGTGTGACTCCAGCTTTGGAGAGCTTAAAGCCAGGTTGGTGTCCTCTCCGGTGCTAGCATATGCAAATTTTAACCTTCCTTTTATTTTAGAAGTGGATGCCAGCCATGAAGGCCTAGGAGCTGTTCTGTCCCAGGAACAAGATGGCAAGACCCGTCCCATTGCATATGCCAGCCGCAGCCTACTCCCAGCCGAAAAGAACTACAGCTCTATGAAACTGGAGTTTCTTGGCATGAAGTGGGCGATGTCAGAGAAATTCCGTGAATACCTGCTGAGTAACAAATGTGTAGTGTGGACTGACAATAATCCCCTCAGTCATCTGGGAACGGCCAAGCTGGGGGCTACGGAGCAGCGCTGGGTGGCAGAGCTGGCCGTTTTTGACTATGTGGTGAAGTATCGCCCTGGCCGCACCAACCAGAACGCAGATGCCCTCTCCAGGCTACCTCTAACACACCCCCCAGTTTCATCTCGTCCAGGTACACTAATCCCAGTGGAAATCGACAAGGCAGTACGGCCAGAAAGGGTGGCTGTTCAATCCGCCATCTCTGCCTTGCCGGAACGAACTCCCGGTGACTTGGTAATCATACAGCAAGCAGATCCTCTTATCTCTTTTGTGCTTCCCTATGTTCAGCAGCAACGGATGCCAAGCCTGACCGAGCGACAAGACAAGGGTCCTGCGTTGAAAGAGTTACTACGCCAGTGGGACCGGCTGCGCACCCGAGACGGACTATTGTACCGGGCTTATCAACGATCAGATGGAGGGGAGGAGGTCCTACAGCTGGTGTTGCCAGAGAGCCTTCGCGCAGAAGTCTTGGAGCAGTTGCATACACATCACGGTCACCAGGGTATTGAGCGCACAACTGAACTGGTACGGCAGAGATGTTACTGGCCTGGTATGCGGTCAACAATCCGTGACTGGTGCCTGCAGTGTGAACGATGCTGTCTGGCCAAGAGCACAGTGCCACGGGTACGCGCTCCAATGGGTCATTTATTGGCCTCTAGCCCAAATGAAGTCCTGGCAATTGATTTTTCGTTTTTAGAACCAGCTCAGGATGGCAGAGAACAGGTGCTAGTGATGACAGACATTTTCTCAAAGTTTACCCAGGTTGTTCCTACCCGGGACCAGCGTGCCGCCACCGTTGCTGGTGTTCTAGTCAATCACTGGTTTTACAAATTTGGAGTCCCAGCGAGGTTGCATTCAGACCAAGGCCGCAGTTTTGAGAATGCCATCATATATCAACTTTGTGATTTGTATGGCATTAAAAAGACCAGGACTACGCCCTACCACCCGCAGGGGAACGGGCAGTGCGAACGTTTTAACCGGACTTTGCATGATCTTCTTCGAACCCTTTCGGCTGATCAGAAGCGCCACTGGCCGCAATACCTTTCCCAACTCTTGTTTAATTACAATACTACTCCGCATCAGTCAACAGGCTATTCCCCTCACCACCTTATGTTTGGCAGAGAGCCCCTGCTCCCCGTGGACTTCATGTTGGGTAAATTCAAGGACCCAATCCCCGGGGAATCCAGCCAGTGGATCAGGGAGCACCAACGACGGATGCAGGTGGTTACAGAGAGTGCTAGGGAGCACATGCGGGCGGCTGCTGAACGACGGAAAGGGAGAGCTGACAGGCAAGCGCAGGAGGAAATCTTGCCGGTTGGACAGCATGTTTACCTACGGGACCACTCCCACCGAGGAAGATCAAAAATCCAGGACGCATGGGCCCCAGAAGTATTCCTGGTAGTCAAGCCCCCTGAGCCCGGTGGGGTGGTATATGCTGTGGCCCCGCAAGAGAGACAAACTGAGGTACGCCACGTCCATAGAACCATGCTTAAACCTGTGCTTGCTAGGTGGCAATCTCCTAAAACGAGAAGAGGAACATCCCCTGCGACCACCAACAGCGAACCTGAGGAGGAGGGCCTCTGGCTAGCCAGCGACGCTCCAGGCAGACCACTCGCAAAGGAACCTTGCATCGGAACTCCGGTGGAAGCAGAGGTGGATCCACCAGTTCAAGAGAACCAGAGTTGCCCAGTGAACTCTGACCCCCCGTCACTTAGGAGGTCCAGTCGAAGGACCGCTGGCCTGCATTCAAATCCATATAATCTGCCAGCTAGATGTAGGGGCAGAGGCAGGGCAGGGGCTATAACCTCCTAGATACAGTGCTGTCCAACCACCTTCACACATTGCCGATAAGATTGTGGTATTGTCGGGCCGCCAATTCAAGAGCCCCGGGGTGAATGTAACCGGTGGGTTGTCTGTCCCTAATGAGCCGCCGTAGAGGGAATTCCCCCCCAAGCCGGTACGTAGACTTCCGCATTCCATTACATTAGCACTCGTATATAAACACACAGCAGACACCCGTACTGACGCTACATCCCTGTGCCACTTGCGCCAATCGTGGTCCCTGGGGCGGGTATTCCTCTCACTGCTGAAGGCCTGGTAGGTGTGTTTGTGCTCCTCATTTTTTAGTGAATTCTCAGTTCTCCTTTTTGTGTTTTAGACGCTGGCTCAGACTGCTGCGTGTGTAAAGGAGGCGGTCTGCTATGACGTAGCCGCTCTCTTGTAGTCATACTAGGTAATGCCAGTTTACAAGTAGAGAAGGAATATTTATTACATGTGTTAACTCTTTTCTTGTCCTTACAGGCGCTGAGTGCCTTGCAGTTTTTTTTATTTGGGTCTAATTGGCATTTAATTTCGTTTTTTGTTGTTTCTTTACTTAATTTACTTATTTACTATTTACTGTGTTTGTTTGGTGCTTAGTTGATTTTAATATATTGAACCCTGTGATTGGGTACTTGTGCTCATTGTGTCTTTTCCTGCTCAGGGTCTGGTCCGGGCGTGGCTTCTCATGGTGGGGGGATTTGGTGATAGAGTTGCTCACTGCTGCGCCATCACTCCTTTTGAATGCCGTGGTATTTTGCACTTCCCTTCACCACTTGTACAGTTTTAGTTTGCCTCTTTTTCTTGATTTGGTGTGTATGAATGTGTGGCACGGAGCGTAGTGAGTGCTCTATTCCAGCCCCTTAGTCCTCCATCGTTGTTGTGGCCGCTACTGGCCAGCCCTGAGTATGGCTTTCTCTCTTTCTGGTTCGCATTGGAGCACATAGATTATAATTGGTATTTTTAAATGATTATATTCAATACAATGAAATAAATATATATATATATATATATGTTCCGATTTTTTAAGTCTCATTACGCCAAATAAATTGCTCAAAATTGTATAATTTGTGTCTAGTCAATTACTTGTTGCATGCCACCATCATTCTCAGGATCGCGCGCGGTCACACATGACAACAGTGTTCAACCCAACTAATCATTACGACATGACCACACACCGCAATATTATCCAAGGTTCTCCCCTGCTCTATGAAACACATGAACCAAAATATGTCAAAGAGGAAGATGGCGGAAACAATGAACTGCATCTATTCCAGTTGTGTGTGAGGGTGTTTGTGGAGGTTCAATTATGGTCTCAATTATGGTCTCGCCCCCCCCCCCCTATTTGCAGCGGAAGGCCTAAAGATGCACTCTGCCGCGCTACGAGGGAAAACCCTTTGGCGGGTCGCAGTGAGCGTGCATACTTGAGCGCGTTTGCATAAACCCGGGACGCATGTGTCTGTCTGTCTGTCTGTCTTCCTCTCGCCTGGGCCACTTCCTTTCAACCGCGATGCTTCCAGATTCGCCCGGTCAACGAATCATCTGCAGGCCGGGGGTGGGGGGGTGGGGGACTCTGTGATCTGGAGAGGGCCGCTGATGTATCCCTGGGCCTTCCGCACTCAAACCGAATCACTCAGGCGGCCGCACACGGACAACGGGGCAGCACCGCGCCGCTTTTGGAAGGTCACCCTAAGAATAGCTTTCAATAATACGTAAAATAAAAAATATATATGTATATATATATATTTATATATACTTTCATCCAGCGCACGATATGTGCATGCAGGCAAATGGACACAGAAGAATGCATTAATTTATGGACACGGGACCAGAGCACTCTGAATCCCGTCAAACACACAGATAGGTAGTGCTGGTTGATTTGGGCTCTGCTAAAATAACAGCAAATTATGCAAAAGTCCCGTGAAAACCATCTCACAATTCACTGATCGTGAAATAAAGACAGCGAATGGCATTGATTCCTTTTGTGCTCGAAGGGAAAAGCTTCTTGGCAAATGTAAGAGGTGCTTTCCAAACCTCATTTGTTCCACTAATGTGCCTGGAAGATGGTTAACAGCCTCAGAGAGATCCCGGTGGTGGTGTTTGATAGTTAATGTAAATGCACCACACTGGCTACATTAATCAAGACAATAGACAAGTGACTAATCACCCATTTATTGATTAAACGAATCACTCATTCATCTTGGTTCTCCCCTCACAATATATCTGCTTTTACCTCGTCTCCATCAATCAAACAAACACTATAGTGTATTAATGCAGCCACGCCGCTTGTTGTTGAATCTAAATGGGATTATAAGTAAATTCAAGTGACTACATTAATTACACAAGAGTTAGAGGTGAAAAATTCTGGGAAAATTCAAAGTTGGAAATTGGGAGTAAACGGGAATACGGCAAAATAAAACAAACAGACAGTTTTGGACTTAATCCATTTGTGAGTAAAACGTTATTCCTACATTGAACATCCAAAACATGACCGTTGAATGAGATGCTGAAATTAATTAAGCTTCTCATGCCTCTGGTTTTAGGGTTTTCCCCTAAATCCAGGTCTACGTTATTATAATTTTTAAAAAAAACTACCAATAATCCAATTGGAGTACAAATTTATATAATGTTACTTGTGTAGTTACAGAGAGATAAATCCCAAAAATATAACCTCAGATGTAGTAAATCCATTTTTCCCAAAGCCGCAAATCCTTCACACTTGAACTCTAATCTGGCAAAATGGGTCCATCTTTCCTCTGCGCGACCAATGAAATGCCCCAAACCCACCATCCTTTTCCCAGATTATTTCTCTCATTGCTCCAGTGATTAGTCCGCTCCTGCTCCCTCCCCTGCGTCCTCTTTCTTTTCGCCTCTTTCGCGTCCTTGTCTCCGGGCTGCAGTGAACTCTCCCGCCTGGCAGATGGGTGGGAACGCAGCTCGCAGCATCAAGGCCGAGGAGGCCGCCGAGGGGTGAACCTACCTACGCTACCTTTCTAAATCGTCAGCATTGTCTTTCCCTCTTTATTATGTCCATGCATGCGTTTTTTTTTTTTTTTTACTCCATGAGATCATTGTATGCATGCATCCAAATGCGCGCGCGTGTGCGTATGTAAATAGAAGCTGTGAGGCGATACAGGTGGTCGTTGTGTGATTTTACATGTTGGGTGATCCAGGTCTTTGGACGCTGGCTGTGAGAAGGAAGAGAGGAACCAAATAAAAACAGACAGAGCCTTTCCAAAACAGCTTGAACACAACTGGATGGGAGCAGCAGATGGTAAGCCGCCGCCCCAGCTCCCTTTAATTACAATACCACTCAGTCGTGCTTTAATCACGCATCACTTTCTGTAAAAAAAAAAAGGAAAAAAAAAGAAGCACAGATTCATAATGCGGGAGTAGTCATTTTGTTGAAGTTCAGCCTGGGAGATACTGGCTTGTCTCACTGAATGAGAAGGAGTGTCTTCCTTGCTTAACACAACTTGACCCTTTTCAAATCATCTTGGTCGATGGTGATTCATCAAAGCGTGAAAAAAAAGATTTCTTTGAACTAACTACTGTTTAACCTCCCTGTTTGGATAAAGAGGGATCCATTGGCTGGCCAGTGGGACAGTGTGCACACAATCTGACGCTGTCTGGTTGGAGGACAGTCTCACTGCTCACTACTCTGTGGATTTGAAAGCGGATTCACTGCAGCAAAAAATACATAGAGTTAAGAACTATTTAGTTAAAAAAAAAAAAAAAACTACTGACGATGCAGCATATTGCAAAGTGTTTACACATTTTCACCACAGTTTTGCATGGCAAGAACTTGAGACCACTGGGTAATTATGAAGCCCTAACTGACTTGTTTTTTTCGCAGACAGATGTTGTGCTCATGAATCTTAACGCAGGTCGGATACCCAAACTGACTGCAAAATGAGACAAGAGGTCTCAGCCGGGGCCGAGGTGCTCTGCTCTGACAAGACACCAGATGGCTGTTTGTGGGAATAACGAACCACATCAGAGAGACGGAGAGTCAGAGGACGCGGCAAATTCCCCACCACGGCTCCTCCTCCTCCGACACGGATTGCCGTCTCAAGCTGTGACTTAAACATGTTTTAAATTGAAACAGAAAGAGCACGTTTTAAGCAGGTTTTTGCAATGCACATGTGTAAGGGTGTGTAAGGGTTTGGGGTTAGTGTGACTGGGTGAATTCACGGATTCCCATGGCTATAGTGTGTGTGTGTGTGTGTGTGTGCAAGTGCATTCGAGCGTATTTCTGTGTATGTCTGAGCTTCGACTGTCAGCCCTCTGGAGGCACATTTGAAGGGATTTCATTCGTTTTCTGGCAAAATTCCTGATTCATGAAATATGTCGTTTTTTATCAGGTAGAAAAATCTTTTCTGACCTGAAATATGGTCAGTAACTGAATAGGTTACATTGGTGGTCGATATATCAGATCAAATGAATCATAAACCGGAATCAAAGAGAAGTGAGGAACATTTCATCGGACAGATTCATGATTTAGTGCATTTTATCACAAAGGCCCCTCGAATACTAACCCAGTTACAGACCTGCGATTCAGCATGTCCGACACAACTCATCATGTGATCAAACTTTTCACCCGCTGGTCCTGTGTTAACACAAGGCAGACTGGGCTCTCACTACGATGACTAGAACATCAGCCCAACTGTTACGTGTCTGACTGAATGACTTTACTTTCTGTTGCATCCAGCCTGTTAAGCACATTCTAAACGGGTGGAGTTTGGCCAAAAAACATCCGTTCCGTTGATCATTACTCATCCAACAGAAGTTTTATGACATCCCATAAAATGAGATTGAGCAGGAGAATAGAAAATAAATAAATAAAGAAGACTATTTGCATTGGTGATCTTACGGAAACAGCCATGAGTCATGTTCCTTCATTCATTTGTGAATGTGCAACCTAATGCATGATGATGCACATCATCCTCATCTGTGTGTTGTTTCAAAGGCACCACGTCGTTGAAGCCCCTTGTTGGAGCATGAAGGACGTTCAACTAGAATAGCAGAGTCAGAGACATTAGCATTTAATATCAAATTAAAAATATTACAGAACGGTGTTTCCATTTTGCAAATAAAGGCTTGGCTTTTAAAATGTAACATGTACAACCTAGTTTAATAATGCATTGATTTATTAATAATGGTTCTTCGCGTTCATTTTGTCTGTAGAAAATGTAACTGAATAATAACTATAATGCATGTTAATCGTTTTAAAGTCCACCTTTATTTTGACCCCGAGCAACAGACGCAAAGTTAGAGGGACATCGACCTCGCGTCAAGTCTGACAAAAATGATGCTTCTCACGTTTTCCACGAATGACGTTTCACCACATCATCCCATAACGGCATGCTTGTGCCTCCATCAGATTACATATACCGTTCCCCACATAGATGTTGTATCAGAGAGGACCCACAGATCAAGAAACCATAAATAATTGTTTTCTTACCTGAGACAGTGCTGACGACCTCAGTGGTGTTCCTCAGGCCCACGAAAGAGAACTGGTAGAGCCTCCAGGAGCGAATGTCCCCGACCTCGACTGAGCTTCTTTTCCACTTGTAAACAATCTCCTCCTTGGGGTAACCATCTAAACGGGAGAGAACACCGTCACATTGAGCTTCGCTACAAGACGAGAGAAGAAGAGGGAGAGAAATGACGCTTGAGACTTGAGAAAAGGTGGGTTTTAAAGCTGTTCAATGTAAAATCCACATTCGTGAGCCTGTGAGCTTGGAGGGGAAGCGTTTCATGAGACAATATATATATATATATATTTATTTATTTATTATATACAACACACTCTGGACAAAATATGCAGTCCATCTGTGGAGTGAAAAATTGAAAGCTGAAACACTCACCTGATTTTAAAAGCAAAAATGATTCACATCTGTCTATGTCTTGGACCGCAGTAATTGCATTAGATCAAGAGGACGCTGTCTGGTTGGGATGATTACAATAACAATCTCACTAATGCCGATCTACTAAGACGATGCAGACGCATCACACGCATAATCAAATTGTATTTGATATAGTGTGGAATTTACATCTGGTATCACACTGTTTGGCTTCTTTGAAATAATAAATAGTCCATTCAAATTGCATCTTGACGGCTGTCGCCAGTGAATAATGAATAATGCACACGAAACTTCCTCAGTTCAAACTCGAAACGGCTTTATTACTGAAGTGCTCTCAGGCGCCGAGCAACGGCGAACGTCACAGGAGAAGCGGACGGGAGAATCTGCCACATTAAAAATAAGCAGGCGGGCCGTCTGCTCCTTGGCCCGCGATGCATCCAGGACAAATTATTGATTCAGTGTCCTTTTTGGGAAGCCGGAACGACGACGCTGCCAGAGAGCTCAGCGATGTGGATTCACTTTGAGCGTTCTCCGAAACAGGTTTCCGTCCCTGGAAAATCTCGTGATAGTTTGTGGCACGTGTCGAGTAAATACGCCCGCGTGACAACAAGGCCTCCTCCGCCTGCTCGGGGCTCCGCCCGCCGCCTCGCAGATTGAGCTCAATGCCGCTGCACATCAAGCGATTTTTTTTCAAAGTTCTGAAAACATCCAGGGCTTTCATTAAAATTTAAATGAACGCCTGTGTTCCATTTTTAGGGCCCGCCACCCCTCTTTCTTGTTGCCGCGGAGCTGTTCGGTGAAGCCTTCTCTCCGGGGAATATCCCCGTGGTGCATCTCTCCCGTAGATCCGCGGCCCGGCCTCATTACCATAATTTACCCCCTGTCCACCCCTCACTCGTTTGGACTTGTGTCCCTATTTGGAATGTGTTTTGGAACAGTAATGACAAGTGCAGGGAAATCAATCAGCAGTTAGCCTTTGGTCAAGTTGGCAATAAGACATACGTTTTAAATTACGCTGCCATCTATTATAGAGCTCTTTGAAGAAGAAAAAAGCCTTAATCTGGGAAAAAGTGCAGGATAAATTTACACTAGTACATGCATCCTGCAATACTAAACCAGTTTCATAATAATTCCTTAAATTATGTTTTTCCTGTGCTCATGTGTTGCTTGTTGATGGGCTCAGAGTGTGTGTGTGTGTGTGTGTGTGTGTGTGTGACAAGGTAAAATTGCCAAACTTACAGCTTGAGAACTCCAGGGGACACGAGTGCTCATCCATGGGGAAGTTGTTTAGTTTAAGCTGGCACTCTGCATCGATGGTCAACCTGCAGAAACAAAATAGTGGTTTGCATATTACCCGTAATACATTTTTGAAAAGTTTACATTTAACAGGGTATTGGGAAAGTCGGAGCAACGTTCCTTTCTTTATCAAAAATAACACATGGAAATATTAATTACAATTTCACGAGACCAAATTGCTGTTTTTCACAGCAACACACACGTCTCTTTGTTTTCACACTTGAGGGAGTTTGAAGGCAAAGTCATTAAACTTCCCCTTAATGGGAGAATGACCTTAAATGACTTTACCCGTCCATGCATCCGCTGTTGTCATGTATCATTGTCCTCCCAAACACAGCCATAATCCTAATTAACCAGCGGTTCAATTCGGAGTTCCTTAACAAATTAATGAAGTGGAAGGGTAGTGTTCTGCATAGCAGAACATCCATCACGGCTTGATTGAGTCCAGAAAGGTTTGTTTTCTCTCTCATTATCACTGATGATATATTCCGGTGTCCTTATTAACGTCTGCTGTATTTATGACAGTGAGCACAGGTGATATTTCCCTTCCATCTATCTTCCTGTTTCTCGTTAGCCTCAAGGGTTTTATACTCGTAACCAGTGTGCGATTATCATTGTGTGGTACTTTTAACCCATCACAGCAGTGATTTCCTAGACACCATGTTTGTCCGATCAAGCTATAAATGTAAACAGAAGGTTTAAAATGTTCAAACCATATCGTGCGCAGTGGTGCTTGAAAACATCAGTTTAGGGTCGTGCAGTTACAGTGTTCCCCTTGTCACTAACAAATTCTTTCATTTATTTTCATTTTCACTTACGCTGATAAATGTCAAATTGAAAATGTTAAAACCCCAAATTGCCGAAGGCCTTTTCAGGATAATCAGTGTTGTGCATAGAGGCCGATAACTGTTGAGTACTTGATTCCATGAAGAGCTGCAAGCACTTCGGTGGCAGCAAATTGATAATAATCCAAATATAAAATGACATGCTCCAGTTAATCGTTAGTTCTTAGTCTAGCGTTGGTGCTGAAATTGTTAACTTGAGACTAATTACCACGTGTTTTTGCTCTGTTTTCTATATATTTTTGCTTAATTCAATCGAGAGCACCAGAAGTAATTGATTATGTAAATATATTCAAAACTACCTATAATCAATATCCACTATGTTCTTACTAATATGGTTTTTCAGACATGATAATGAAATATCACCTGAGGGTGTACAGTATGCGACCGTCGTTCCAGATGCGAAGCATGCGATTGGGCGTGGTGATCCAGTGGGCGTCGGCCTTCTTCGAGTTGCGGAAAAAGGTGTCCGGGATCCAGATCTTTCCGACCATGTTGCTGTTGAGACGTAGGACCTTCATCGTGCTGTTGAATTTTAACCTCCTGTCGTACCAGGTCTGAGCGAAAAAGATGTCGATGGTGTATTCCTAAAGACGGATAAAACAAGTTTTTGTTTTTTTTACCTCAATCGTTACGTTAAACTCTGCTTAAAGGCTGAACATGATTAATACAACACATAACACACTCCATTTGTCAAGAAAAGCTTGCAGACATTATTTTTGTCCAACCACTGGTGTCCCTCATATGTGACTCTGCTCTGCGATGTGAAATGACAATCAAATTGAACTGTGCCGGCTGCAAAAGCACCGGTTCTTCTGTCCGGGGGCAACTTTTCGATGTCGGTGAAAACTTATTGCTGGAACACATTTGCTGGCACTTTTGTCTTCAGACAAGAGAGTTTATGCTCCTCTGTTCCTGGCCAGGAAGTCCCTTTGTTCCTCCTAAATAGTTCTGCTGAAAAAGACCATCCTGAAGCTTTCAACCTGAAAATTAAATGTTTATCGGGGCAATTAATAATTCCCCTTGTTTGGCTCAAGTAGTATTGTAACCACATTACCATCCGCCCAGTCAGCACTTTGTCCTCAGGCTACAAAACCTCTGCTATTCAAACCGTGAGAGAGCCGGCTTAGAATATATATACGTAAGAGGTATGAAAAGAGTCGCGGGCAGAGTTGAAGAGCTGAGGTGAGATTTATTGTGAGAGGGAAAGGAGACACAGTGAGTCAAAGGGATCAATCATCAAGTCTTTCATATTTATTTTATTATTTGGAATGGTTGAGTCCTGAGGTACAAAGTGAAGTTCAGCAGGCATCATCTTGTGGACAAAAGCTTAACATCCATGTTTTTTTGTTCCCCTCACCTATGAATAGTCTGAGATCTTTCCCGAACACTCTTCTGTAAAACACAAAACCGCTGCAAGCATCCAAAAACCGCCAAGAACCGTGCAGCTCTAAATCCATTCTCCTTCTATTTCTAGATGTTGGTCTGCCCCGTCACTTCCCCCTCTACAACCACCGTTATAAATTTTCCATACTTAAAGGATTACGCCTCCATTATTAAGATTTTAAAAATAGTGTTCATGGATTGTTAGCTCTTCAGAAAATCCACCTACCACATTTGCCACGTCATAGTGTCAACGCACGAGCCAGGCCTCTGTAATTACGTAAGAATGTCGTCACACACACACACATGTTCTCACTGATCCAGCCAATGCTTCCCTTTCACTGTGACTGCAGTTATTGTAGAGTGGGTGTTTTAGCAAAGACCAAGTCCAACGGGAACACCACCACGTATAGAGCAGACTCTGCTCTGCAGGGAAACAATAGAAGCGAGGTTCTCAGCGGGGACGTGCCGCAGAAAACAGTGACACATGAAACAACGCTGACGTAAGGTTTGCTAATTCTTCTTTCGATCAGAAGGACGTTTTTTCTTTCCTCTCCTCTGCACTACGGATGCATTTAGTTGCTGCGCGTTGCTTCTGCATTACCAACGGAGAGCGAAGCATCTCGTTAAGATTCAGTTCTAACTTCTGAAATTGTTATTTTTAGGAATGGGACCACACTGATAGAGATCAGTTTTGGAAGAGGACATTGTACAAAAAAGCTGCGCTCCCACTCAAATTGGCAGAAATAATGGTGCATTAGTTGTAAAAGCAATAAAACAATTTGTCAAACTGATATCGATAAATGAATGCATAAACCCAAAAAATCTAAAGTTTAACCTATATATCATGAGAATTTAAGGTCATTCATCCGTAGATAACTGAAATAAAGAAGAAAAAAAGCTTTTGTATGCTACCTTTCAGTAAAGAAATGTTTAGCAAAAACAAACAGCTTTGTAGTCAGTTAACGCAGTTACATTTCACACAACCAGTAAACAACTCAAATGTGTCACTTTCACCATTGAACAGATGGCATGATCCAAATTCAGTCAGAGGTCCAAAACAATGAACGCATTAAAACCAAATCAGGGGGAAATGACCACCTGCCATAATAATTTGAATACAGAGAGCTTGAACAGGTGACACCACGGATGTCGCTGATGCAATTCTTGGCAACCGCATTTCTGAATTTTTTTATTGCATGAAATGCCAACTCGCGTGACAAATTCCAAATATATGTTCAATTGTTTATCAGCATTTGAGAAATGCATCCCATTTATCCCCTCCAGTGCAGTAGTCAGGGAGCTGATTGACACCTGCATTGTGCCGCTACACTAGAAGGGCGGTGGCGCTGCATAGCGATTAGCTGCACCGAACCGATCCAGCGTGACAGCAAGCATCTGCTCTGCTGAAGTGTGCTTGAGCAAGACAGTGAAACCGTGCCAGGTCCAGAGAGCCAAGGCTCTGGATCATTAGGCCGAAGACATTCTTAAAATAAATATTCGCTCTTAGTCGCACATGCGGTTTAAGCCTGATTATTGATATCAAACATTGTCATGTTAACACAATATTTTCCAGTATCACTCACCATGTTGATGGCATTCACTGGGCCAATGCTGTTGACAAACATGTCTGTGTGGATCACTGTTGGTTTCACTGAAAAAGAAGCACAAGAAAGTCAGTACTATAGTTATCAGTCATTTATCATGCACATACACAAGACATTTCAGGAAGTTTTCTTTGCAACTATGGGGTTACACCAGCACACATGCATCTGCATTACAAAGCAAACACCTTTGCACACACATATCTTCGAACAAACTCATGTCCACTCTAGGCCTGGGCGTAATGGCCAAAAATGTAAATCATGGAATTTTGTAAGATTGTAAGCGAGTTAACGTAAAAATGATCTGTCCTCTCCTCTGCACTACGGATTCATTTAGTTACTGCGCTTCACCGTTATCAACGGAGAGCAAAGAAAAAAAAACATCTTTTCTTCCAAAGCATCTCGTTAACATTCAGTTCCAACTTGTGAAATAGTTATTTTTAGGAATGGGACCACACTGATAGATATCAGTTTTGGAAGAGGACATTGTACAAAAAAGCTGCGCTCCCACTCAAATTGGCAGAAATAATGGTGCATTAGTTGTAAAAGCAATAAAACAATTTCCACAGACTTGCCTTTGTGGACATAAACAGCTTATTGCATCTTAAGGTAGGGAAGTGGTTAAAAGAATAATGTGAATTCATTCTGTTTATTATTTATCTGAACTTTTACAGTTGTAGTCTGAGCTGGACGTGGGGGGTTAATCGGGAGATGCCTCCGCCATTATTTCAAATCGACACTCGGCCTAGAGACCCACCCTCCTCTGACTCTGATTGGTTTGTTTCAGGTTCACGGCCAATCAAACCAACAATGGCTGCAAATATTTCCCAATCACGGGCAGAATAGGACGAGGCTTCACAGAATTCGGGTGGGATTATTTGCACGTGATGCTGCATTGACGACAACTCGGACAATACTGGACAAACCCTGTCCCGTATTGATTCAGATTGAACAGGACGCGCTATTTTATTCTCAAATAAGGGACAATTCCGTATTTTAAGGTGCGGGTGGCAACCCTAATGTCAATAGTTCAGACCAAATCCGCTCCATGCACGAGCAATCATCTACACCTATTCATCAAACTAACTGTACAACTGTCCTCTCCATTGATCTCTATATTATCTTAATTGGTCTTCATTATGTGAATCAATGTATCTTTTTCTAGAAGGAAATTACATTCTGTCAAAGTCATGGATATATTACGACTAAAGAATTTTCCCTGTTTCTGTCCTATTTGCTTCACTTTTCAATTGCACTGTAGACTCCAGGGGCATTAAAATTAAATGAGCATCAGGATGGACTTCAAAGGGGAGGCCGAGGCACATTCAGCAATTAATCCGAATCCACAGCATTGCAGCGCTTTGAGGAGTGGAGGAGAATCTTTGCTTTTGCCTTGGTACGGCTGGTTGCTTGGTTGATTGGTTGGTGGATCAGATGACACTGTAGCCAGCTAATTATAACCCCTCTGTAGCTGTGTAACTTGGCAGCAGCTGGAATACCACCAGTGAGCAAGATCACAGTGTGTTTGAAGTTGATGGTTAAGACGGTGGCAGCCAGCCGCCCAGCTCTCTGGGCTGCTGCTGCACCTCAAAGCAGATCTGAGCTGCTCTCCAATTTATGGCGCAAGCCCACTTCTAAAGTCCTAAGAATAAAAAATGCTGCCCTTCATGAAATGTGGCACATTGCATTGTACAAATTATTGTACCAGACCAAGTGGACACGTCCATGTTACTTTCATCTTCTGCCATCATTTGGACAATTTATTTGTCATGCTTTAAAGCTGCATCGGGTCAGTTCTAGGCCGTGGTACTCTGGCCGTTGTTTTTCTCCACATTAAATCATTTGAAGATGCTCCTTTAGGGAAAGCGTTGACACCTGACAGGCATATGAGGAACTTCTCACTGGCCCATATATTCTAGGTCAACAGTGGAAGGAGTAGTAACGAAGACCACAGCAAATTTCAAATTGGGAAAAAACTTTTTGGAGTTTCTTAGCAGCTGAGGGGTTACACCCTTTTACAATGTCACAGGCCAGTTACACTGTTCCTGTAAGGGCATTAATTCAAATCTATTCCTACCACCGACTGCTTTAATACAGCACTAACATCTCCCCGTCACCGGTGGTATGTCTTTATTATTCTGTAAGAGTATGTGACAGGTTCTGACTCAAACCTGTTTCCCAGGAATACAGACCCATGAATCATCAAGTATTCAACGGGTACTAAATTTCGCCCTACTCCGCTCTTGCAGATGGACTGTAAGTCTTGAGGATAGACACTTATGCACACCTCGGAGCCTTGTCCGGCTGTCTGTCAACGTGAAGGTTGGAGTAAGACACTTGTCCCTTTCTCACATCGACAAGACAAGGCCAGCTACACGGACCATGAAGGCCACACGTATCTTGTCACGCGATACGCATAATTATTATTTATTTATATTCAACCACAACAGACGACATCCACTCCTCTTTGTAAACGTGTCCTAATGAACAGAAGAGGGTTTGCATCTATTCTGGACAATCCTTGCTCATCTAGCACCACTGAGCTAGCTGATTTTACACCTCAGCCGAGGAGGACGGCTTAAATGATTACATCCCGCGCTGTCACAAGCATGAGCCTCCTCCACTAGTAGATGCACGCTTTGCTTCTTCGCATTGTTACGGGAACGAGGTTTAGTTCGCTAGAGAGAAAACATCAGTCAACGTCTACAACACCCGGCAACACTCACCCAGAAAAACAATCTAGATAGATGAATTGCCCCACAAGTAGGATGTATAGGAGGTATCATGGATTTCATGGTGAACTGTCCCTTTAAGACGCAACTTCTCAAATTATTAATTCGCCAGGACTGTATTTCGTTATGATTCTGTAACTAATAGTCCATTGAATCGTGAGAAATCATCACCCACCTCCGATGTCAGGTCTGAGTTTGTTGTCGTATCCATCTAGTAGGCTGTTTAGGACGTGCGTGACGTCACTCTCGTACACTTTGGGAGTCAGCACCCACGTCTTGTTAGTAGCCTCGTCATCGTCTTCAGTCTGGAAGGAGCTGCGAGGAGGAGAGAGAGAGAGAGAGAGAGAGAGAGAGAGAGAATACATTTGATGTTTGAAGAAAAAAAAAAAGAACAAAGAGTTTTTTTTTTAAACCGTCCTCTGCTTTCTTGAAAAATGGAATTAAGGAGCTTAGAGAATCGATCAAAAAGGTATATTTTCAAGGCTTTTCCTCATCACGTTATAGCTGTAGCTTCACTTTTGTTCATAGGATTTCTTGTGAAACAATGTAGTTGCAGCACTGAAAGATGCCAAATGAGTTCCATAAAAAGTCAAATGAAGTCATAATTTTGTCGGATTAAGACATGAATTAACTTTAGTGCACATTCAGTGCAACACACAGAACATTCACACTTTAGGGTTATCGTTCATTCATTTGTGGTGAACCGCCCTTTAAAAGTTGTTATCTCATTACGTACCAGATGTACCAGATGTTTTTTATAAGGTGAACTTAGGTTTAGCTTATATCTAGTGGAACATACATCACGGCATATCAGTGTTAGCCATCACGCCATCTGGGAGCACCAATTGCCTATGTGACACATTGTTTTCATTATTAAATGTGTCCTCTCAAAAGCCTTGTACTAAATTTTTCCCCAGTGCAAAACCATGCCAATGTTTAATTTAAGTAATGTGGTTAGGCAGTCAGCAACTTTGCAGGCATGAGTCATGCAAACACAGTTATGACAGCAGACTTTAGTATTAATGTTGAGAGTAAGTCGGACGCAAAATGAAATGGCCACCTGGACAGATTCATCACAGGCATTTGTAAAGTAAAATGTTTTGACTTTTGTTGGCTTCCATCCAGGTAACCACCTCACCGCCAAAAAGTGATGTGACACAGAACGAGTTCGATTGAGCTATTGACAAAGCGCCGCGGTGCCGTTCACACAGAAAAAAGGCGGTAATCTCTTCAAGTAAAGGCGAGGACGGGCTGTCCCCCTCACGGTGTAATTGTAAGGCTTAATGGCATGACAGACACTCAAAGTACAAGGTTTCACTACCACTAGAAAGTAGGAGACTAAATCTACCCACTGCTTCCAAAACTACCTCTATATATAGAAAAAGAGCACAATTATGGCTACCATTACTTCTTACACACCTTTGGGGAGGATCTAAATTTATAAAACGTTTTATATCTCGTTCTATTTGTTTGATTGGCCCTGTATCCATATGCATTAAAGAGAGGCCTACAAAACTAATTACGTGGAAGCCTCAGATGAGAGAAAAGACTGATAATTAACACAGATGTTTACAGGCACACAATGCATCATAAAAAACCAAGCAGAGAAAAGTAATAGACTGTTGTTTAAATACAGAATGATGAAGTGAGATATAGAGATATCTAGCAAAAAGGGTTTGGAGACAGCATAAAATGAATGAAACATTTGGCAGTACTGAGAGGAAAAAGAGACTTCTTAATTATATAGTCCATAATCACGAGGGGAGAGGTGAAGGAAAACGACAGTTCCGATAGTAAAGCACAAGTATTGATGGATTTCTCGTGATCTTTTAGGCTGGTTGCGAGGAATTATGTTTGGACCAACACTGTTCTTCAGACCTCATTAAGTTCTATCCATCTTCGACTACAATACTCGTGCCTTAAACATTAAAGCTTGATATTTTTGTCAGGTGGATCCTTTTATATATGCCATTCAGGATGTCATAAAATATATATCCAGGGGGGATTTGTCTCTGGCACTGACAGGCTAGATGTATGGTTGCATAGATGGGCATATAGAGTCAATTTGGGGATATGGAAACTCGCTAAAGACGAATAGATCATAAAAGGAAGAGTCATGTGTTCTCCTCTGCGAGCAGATCTGATGTTTTGCCTACTAATGCGGTACCTGAAGATCCCCGGAGAGTTCTGTGCCAGCTGTGTGTGTGCGTGCTGTTGTGCGTTTTTGTGAAGATATTAGTGTTTGTTTTTCATGCATATGCATGTTCGCAGCTGCGTACGTAATGAAATTGAGGACTGGAGTTAAGTGTTGTGTTCACATCAACTCTCATTAAGCACGGCTGATATTTTGAATTATTCTACCCCTTCGTATTTCGAGGTATTGTCAATGAACACTCTCATCAGCTCTTCATGGAGCGGTCAAATCAGATCAAATTAAAATCTCAGGTTCCATGATCCTTCATGAGAAGGTCTAAGTAGGTTAATAGCAGCAAAACCAGCTATAAAACATCTCTGTCTGTATCATTAGTACAAACAAAAAGTGCTCTTGGGGTATGATCTTTGCATGTTTTTAACTGTATCAAATAAAGGATTCAAGTCTGGTGAATCCTCGTGCTAATTAACAAACAAAACAAAATTGGTTCTTCACCTCTGGGAACAACACAATAAACCTATTAAGAGCTATTAGAACCACGGTAGAAAATGCCTGGACATCTTTTTCACGATTTACCTAAGGTATATGTATATGTGCTATTGATTAACATATCAGATCCTCCTTGTGGTACTCACTTAAAATTCAACCGACAACGTGGACTGTCAGCCTGCTATACTTACTCTAACCGACCTCAGCTAGTAAGGACAAGTGTATTTACAGGCTAATCTCCAAATCCCATGAATACATTGAAGCTGGCATGCCAGCAATCAACTACAGTAAAGCAGATTAGGTCAATATATGCATTGCTGCCAATGTGCTGTAAAGGGTCAATCAGTAATGCTTTAGTCATACATTACTACTGATTAGTCATGAACTCATCCATTCATGTGAATTCCAGCCACATACATTACCATGAAGGGAAAGCAAACATCAGTAGACTAGTTTTTGACAGTTCCTCCCTCTGCTATAGTTTTGTCTTCCACCAGCTGTGTACCTGTCTCCTTAAAATAGAAACACACCAACTCCCTTACTTTGGAGTTAGTGTAGTGAGTGATCTATATTTATCCCCGGGATAAACGGCTATGACTAGTAGACTAGTAACTAGAAATTAAGGACATTGGGGAAATTACTTTAGAAATAGACACCCCGAAATAAAGGCACGTTATTGCCCAATAACCATGGCCCCTCTTCGAGCTGCATATGGTGCTTAATCGGATGTGTAATTGTAAGTAATAACCACTGTTGTTAATTCTCAAAACCTCCATCCCAGGAAACCTGAAATAACTTTAAAGTCAAAGATTTTGTGTGATTAAGAGCAAAGACGGGAAGCTGGGAAATGTTGCAGGTGATGGGGGAGTCTGGGTCAGTCTGCTGGTCATGACCCCACCTCAACCTGATCCCGAATCAGCGGATGTGGATGGATGGATGGATGGATGGATGTACTCGAGTAAACAAGAGCCAGCAAAATGTATCAGCATACGCTGCCATCTTTCTAAATAACCGATTTTTTCAAACACATGAAACATACGTCAATGCAATGCTCATGTTTACCAACACTATACATCTCAACCTTTTCCAAGTGGTTTCAGCAGTTGAGATGCCAGAAGAATTTGTCTCACTTCCAAATAAAACAAGAAAGAAACTATTGTTTAATACATAATTATTCCAACTGCAAATGTGGATGTTTGTTACTGACAACGTAACTGTTGTTGATGTTTTTCTTAAGACACAACTACATTGGGCATGGCAGTGCTTTTGTTGCCAGATTGCATTGCATTGTTTGTGTTGACACAACATTAGGTATACAACATTGACAGCATACATGATGAGGGATAGAGTTACATCAACAACACAACATTTTTACATCCGAGAGATATTTTTAAAGGATAATATACAACCATCATATTTAAAAGAAATATGCCCTATTGAGGACTATTTTTACCTGCAATGGAAATAATGTATTTTGTTAACAACCAGCATTACAGTCGGTAGTACTAAGTACTAAGCTTTATATTTTTCATATATGTGAAATTATACAAAGTGAGATATTATTTGTTTGGCATAAGAGAACGATGTGTAGATCAAATGGTATTATTTTGGACTATTTGGACACTAATTAAAACATGAACAGTCTCATTGGAATGTGAACTACTGTCACATGTACATGTATCCAATGTCAGTATCCATCAAACCAGTATAGACTCTTGTTGATCCATGGAACCAGTACATCAGGTCAAGTCCTACTACGATTATAGTTGGAAAACAAAAAAAAGACATTTCTAAATAACAAAGAAATAAACTCCGGTGGATCCAAAATCATGAGCATGTGATGAATCCTATCTGAAACCTAAAATGCTGGAAAACGGTGAACATCAGCTCTAAAAAACCTGCGCAAAGCACTTCCTCACTCTGACATCACTTCCTCCTGCAACGGCCATGTCATCTGAATGAACTAAAACACAGTAGTGGATCCTGTCCCAACATCTGGAGCCAATCCATAGACTGAAGGAAGAAAATGCCAAAACACTCTTCTTGACTTGAATAAATCCTATTACCTTTACACGAAGGACACGACTGTGCATTGGTATCCACGGTGATGCAGTCAGAATCACTACACATAGTAGCTGTCAATGACTCACAAAGAAACATAGATTACTGAAAGCATCCCGGCGGCCTTGAGAGATGCCTTATGTAAGAGGTCCCACACATGAATCACAAATAAAGTCTCATCCAAATTACTAAGCCATTAGCTGTCCTCTAACAACTACACAACACACATGGATTATGTATGCACTATTTGACACAGACTACATCTGGCTGTGATAGGGGGTTACTAGCTCTGAGCCACATGAATTGCATTTGCACAGGTGTTCACATCTGGAGCTCTCGTTTGGCCTCGATACGATTATCTAAGAAGCACCGAAATGTTGCATGGGAGCTCCTTGTTTATCAGTCATCAAATCCATAACTTCCACGTCGAGTCGGCGTCATTAAATTGGGCCAGGTGACGTATGTACCCGAGCCGTATCCCGCTTGTGCTTTTCTGATTGTATGAACAGGCCTCACGATGAAGCCTGGCCCACTGGGGCAGGGAGCCCCGAGGTCGCGGTGATTGAACGCTGTCTGATTAATATCTTCCTCCGGCAGAGAAAAAAAGAAGACGAAAGCCCATCTGCCATCCTTCCCATTGCCTCCTCTCATCTTAGTACATGCGGAATAATGTCTTGAAGGGGGATGGAGGGCAGGGGGGGGGGGGGGGGAGGGTAAAGCTTCTCTCTACAAACTCATATCTGCACCTCTTTTCCAAGCTGAAATGGCAGTTTGTGTGTGTTAAGGATGACTCCATATGTGTTATGCTTGTCCTTATTGTTCCTTTACACTTGCATCACTGTGTGATTGTCTGCCATTTTGAAATGCTTTTTTTTTTTTCTTCTTCTTCTTCTTCTTCTGATTTCAAACAGGCGAGATGAACCACATCCTCGTTCAGACTCTCCAGTGGTCTTCATTGCGAACGATTGTTTGCATTAAAGCTACTCGAGTAGACCTCGGACACCTGCGTTTGGCATCGACGCCCCGGGCTTGGAGCGCAGACCTGGTCCTCGAAGCCTGCTCGGCACAAGGCTGCATGGAGCCTTAGCTTCGAGCACATTAGCCCGGCCACCACTATGCTGTTTCTAGCACTGAACATACTGCGAGCGCTGCTGGGCTCCTCGCAGACGTGTTAAAAGCGCAGTGTTAAATCATCTGGTTTCCACGGGCTGGTTTAGAGGATCGTCGCCGGTGACTTATGTAAAATTAAAAAATAAATAAATAAATTGCGATGCATGTGTCGCTATAGGTGTATTCATAAAAAATAAAAATAAAAATGTACATCACGCTGGCAGGTTCGAACCGCGATGGAACACGTGATGTATGCACAACATGCCTTGCTTTTTCGTTTTGTTTTAATATAAAAAGAGGTCCATCTAATCGCCCCGGTTCCCTCTGAAAAGCAGGGTTGTGTTGGCATTGGATGGGAGGCGCCGCAGCATCACGCGTTGTTGCTAATAAGACACACGCAAATCAACGAAAAAGCGACATCGGTTCGCGGTATGGAGGGTAAACGCGAGGGCATCGATGGCTTACCTTGTAGGAAGATTAACGACAATAAACACCCAGAGAAAAAGCTTCAGGGGGAGGGAAGGCTTCGCCATTGCTGTCGAGCTTTTGGAGGCAAAATTCGGTGAAGCCTTCGTCACCATCTTCGTTTCCTCTTATTGCAGATGGACGTGTCCGTCTATTTACTGTGAGTCCTCCCTGCGATACATAACGCACGTTAGCGGACAGCGGGTCTGCAAATCTAGACCCGAGGCGGACGTGCGTTGAAGCGAAACCAGCCGAAACAAAATCGATGCGAGTAGAAAGGTTTTTTTTTTTTTTTTTTTCGCGTGTCTGTTAGCGAATCGTCAGTCTTAACAGGGCCCTAATGAAAAAAGAAAAAGGAAACCCCCGGTAATATGCAACTCTAATGTTGAGCGGCTGGAAGAAGAACAAAAAAAACAACGGAAGAGCCTCAGCCTGAATGCAGATTAACACTGGGGTCAGAGAGGAGCGGATGCACGTTGCTGCAGCACGCACCAACACATGCGTGGTTTCACCGAGCGGAAGCACGGCTGCACCGACTCCGGTGAAAAAGACTTAGCACGGGGCTGCATGGGGGAGGGGGTGGGGGGGGTATGATGGTTTTATGTTTAACTTCACACAACTGGTATACGACGATGTTACATATTTACACTGGCAAATACATACATTCAAGTAAGTAAATTATTAAATAAAAAAAAAATCTTACTTGACTCGTAAATTATAAATACATTATATTTTTTAGGTTGTCTCTGTCTGTGCGTGTGTGTGTGCGTGTGTGTGAACGTGTGTCTGTGTTTGAGTGCGTGTCCCTTTATGCCTTACCAAGAATCCTAAATGAGGCCTCAGTTGAGCCCGGTCACGCCTTCAGGACCTTGGACAGCTCCACTGGCTTTCATCCGCATGACTAACATTCAGCACCAAGGACAGCTTCCGTAAGTTTGTTGCTGCTCAAATGAGACGATCCCCAAAAGGAGCTGATTTGTTTACTTGGTTGTTCATTTTTCACTTAAATTGATTGTGTCAGGTAGCCTTTGCCAAAGGACATAGTTATTAATCTTTGTCATTATTCTCATATTTAATGATATATGTGTTTTTCCAAGTCCTTTGAGGTAATGACAAACCAATCTAGAAACAGCATCTTTAGGTTTGTATAGTCCTTAGTAGGATGATCTCACCCATTTCATTATCCATATATAAGTAAGATAATGCCCCTGCTTTGGTGAGGTATAAATGCCTTCCAAGGACTCCTTGAGGCATGTTTGCGAAGAAATATGTCATCATAATCTAAAATACAGAATGATAGCCAATCCCTTACTCTCTCATGAATAACTTTTTCATACTGTGTTTTGCAATTCTCTCTCTCTCTCTCTCTCTCTCTCTCTCTCTCTCCCTTGATGTATTTATACACATTCTCTAATACAGTGTCTCTAAATGCTACTTGAAAAGAGAGAACTATTTCTATGTGCGTGATGTAAAAAACCAGACCAAAGTAGACCAAATGTCCTCAGCAGCATTGTTTTGTTGTCTGTCTCAAATGACCCAAAGACACATCTGTCAAGGTGCTATTTTAAGTTTTCTTAACTGTGTATTTCCTTTATTATTATTATTATGGTCAGGCGCAGTGTACATACTGAGGCTAGCTGAGTTACTGCCTTGTCATGGTGCCTCATTCCAAATTCCCCTTCACTTCAAATGACAATTGTCCGTCATCTGGTTTCTGTTTTTTAACATAAGTTTTCAGGCCATGGCAATCAGAGTTGATTAGAGCCGCCTCAGCATGACATGCATGGAAGATGAGCTGTGTCTGATTGGAAATAACCATCATGTGGTTATTTGTGGCAAGTGAGGCTCAGCCTCGGTTAATCATCCTAATAAAATCGACAGATGCTTCATAAGGCATGCAGCACTCGTCAAAAGAGAATAAGCCAGCAGCCGATCAGAAAACCAGTATCAATAATGAGGGAACATCTCGAAAATGTTGAAAACAATGTTTTTCAATGTTTTTCAACATTCTTATAAACCAGTTTGTAATGTGTATTACCAGGCAATAGTGTACCTTAAAATATATCTTACTGGAGATTTGGGTCTCACTAGCCTAGCATTTCTCATGTTTAATAATTTACTATATTACTTTTTACAAGACAAGGAGAGTAACCTTTGTTACCCTTGCATCCCCTCTTTTTTCAACTTGACATCCCAGCATAAATATTCTACGTATCTACAACTTATCTACAACTAAATCTACATTTTTGGACTTGCTCATTATACAAGGTAAATGGAACTCATCTAAACACACACACACAAACACACAATCATGCGTGTCCCGTATCATTCAGTCCCCGGGGCAAGCTGTCTCTCTCTGCCCTGCAGCCGTGTCACCACAGCTGTCAAGAGACTTAATCCGTGCAGGTCATGACAACATTTTGTCATGTTAGTGATGGACCTTCACATTTGGGTTATATTGAGATTAAAAACAATTACGTAGAGGTAAAATATTTTTTATTTACCTCACATCAAGTTACTAAATGTCTAATTTCAATCTCTATTCCAACATTTATTCGGATGACAAAAGGCAGAGCAGTTATTATCCCAAGAAAAAAAAACCCTACCGCTCCTCCTCTTTTCCCCCCTTCCCCTTTCTCCCTCTCAAACACACACACACGGATGGAGAGAGAAACCGGGAGGGAGAATGAGAGATGTCAGGTTAGATCCTCTTGGTTCAATAGTCACAGCAGAGTTATAAACCAAACCGCAGCCTCCCCATATAACCGGTACACCTGAGCTCTCACACATTGACCTACCTACAGAAACCTATGCATTCGTCTGTATTTATAACTTTGAGATATTGCATGGGTGTAGTTTATTGGCATTTACTCATAATTCTTAAAGGCCCCGGACCTACACGTGGAATTAGTTTTATACAGACAGGGATGTGCGAACCAGGGAAGTGCATTAAATCCATCACAATGCAGCAAACTACATGTAAAATCAGCCTACTGACAGGCTCCAGTTTAGTGACACATCTACTTAATATAATATCAACAGTGAGTTTAACGTTCGTGCCACCTATTCTTTTTGCAGACGGGGTGCTTGTGCGAGTCTGGCCACGATGACATGTTGTGTCATCTTTAGATAAGAGCTGGGGGAGTTAATAGTCTTCTATAATGGCACCATTGAACACACAGATGCCCAGTTCCACTAACATTCCAGTTTTACAACCCACACATATGCTGTCACAGGCCTACTCAGTTAGCATCAAGCTGTGGGAGCAGAAAGATCTACTGTAAGCACTATTTGGACTGAGAATATTGGTCTGGCATTCAGACTACTGTGACGTAACATCTCAAAAATAAGCAAAGCACCAAAACTTTGGGAACTTTATCGGAATATTCGGCTGCATAGATGAATATAAATAAAAGAAACGAAGGTCAGCTGGCCTGCTTATCAAAAATAGCAAACGTGCAAACACATCCCTCCTCACTGAGAGCTGTCGAAAAAACGAACACGAGAAAGCACTCGCTGAGGTCTGACATGAATAAAATGTTTAAAGCACATCTGAAAGGCTGCCTGACTGGATTCCACCTCGCTCATCTTCAGTCCAAATAACTGCATCCATTTATTTACCATAGCTGTCACGTAGCAGAACCTTTACATGTTATTAAACCCCATTTAGAAATTGTTTCTTCATCCAACAACACGCCCTGCTGAGTCATCGGGGGCTGTCTGCTGATTTGATATGGCCCCCATTAAGAGAAAACAGCACAGCCATTCTTGATTGGCTGCAGTTTACCTTTACGCAATGTAACAATCTGTCATACTGTATGCTTCATGTCAACATAAACAGAACAAAATGGTAAAAATAATCCTGACGTTTATCATTATTTTTACATTTCAAATTGAATAGCATCTGTTTTTCAAAATGATCTTGCTTGATTTTTTCTAGGCACGGAGGTGTGTAGTTGAATAACAACCACGTCATCGCCACTGGGGATTATACCAGTAGAATAGGCTTGATATGTGATGCCAGCAGCCCACTCGCTGTGGACAGGCAGCCGCAGAGGACGTGAACTCCTTCAGACCTGTGGGCACTCAGATATGTCAACCCGAAGGGCGGCACGAGCCACCAAATCAATCACCTGGTGAGTCAGAATGGCACCACCAAACAAGCTTTTACCCTCACTATGTTTGCATTTAACACGCTGAACTAGATGGACTTTGTTTTGGACCTCCCCCGAGGAAGCTGATGTGATGAATGATGTGATTAATTATATTATGGAAATCGTTCATCACATAGGATTTATATATAATGCTGTACTACAAAGCACTGATATACATATAGATATATCTATATATATATATATATTGTAACAGCTTTCAGACGACATTTTCAACAGGAACCTGCCAATGAAGTGCAATCTAATGGACACTGAAAATACCCAAGGTCAATCCATATTTTGAGGGTTGAAAACCTGTTTTGACAGATAACAGTAATAGTAAATATGTTTGCAATTGTATTTCACCATGACAGCTTTTTAAAGTCTGTGTCAGGTAACATACAAAAGGAAGGCTGGACCATTAATTAAAAAAAAACTTCTTTGGATAAGGAGAAATGGCCTTGAAGTAACGATGGAAGATAAAAAGAAGTCATGAAATCAATTAGATATCTTAAGTTCCATTTGAGTTTTCGGTTTGGCTTTAAATAGTTGAAAGATAGTTCAAAAAGACGACAAATACGGCTCTATCTCTATTGCTTTGATTCAGAAAACCCTCTATTGTATGTGGGTTGAACAAACCATAAGGATTTGCTGTAAGCCTGTAACAATCAAGCTCAATTGTCTGATGAGGTTTGCACACATGCTGCTGAACTGTGGCTTGTAGCTGCCAGCCAACATCTGACCTCCGCTGCGAATACGGGGACAATCAACTGGCTGATTTCATGGCCTCTGTATACGGTGCTTGGTGTGCTTGACGCTAAGCAGGTATAATCTCCACTCCCGAAGGTAGATCACTGGGAGTTTCTGCTTTCAGCTCTGGTGCTATCCGGGCTTCGGGGTTCGCTTCAGGGGGTCGCGGCTTTATCGAGCAACAAACCACGCTGGAGCCCAAAGTCACTGAGGCAGATACTACACATTTCATACGAGCGAGATGATGCCAAAATGGGAGAATGGTGCTGGCCATAGGAACGGCGTGCATTGTCAAATTCAAAGTCAAAGCAGAGGGAGAGTGTTTTTTAAAAAGAAAACTTTCTTCCTTGAAACCTCAGGAATTTGTCACCTTTTTTGTTTTGGGATGTACTTATAGTACGATACATTATTCTAGCAAAAGAAAATCTCCCTTTGATTACAGTTGCCATCAAGCCCAACGGTCCACCTGACAGAATGCTAATGTCATGAAAAGTCCCACAATGCTTTTTTGTGTTGAAGGGTAAAACAATTCAGCAATATACACAGGCTTTTCTGCCTGTTCATTGCACCACTTTATTCTTTTTTTTTTCCACCCGAAAATAAGATTTTGTCCAAATGGCGTCCGAAGCAGCGCACTGGAAAATGAGACATTTAGTGCATTTACTTTGCCTGCAACGCTGCACATTCAACATCCCTTCAGATGGAGGGCATGCCACCTAAGTTATTATCCGAGGCTACATCTATAAATAACTATCTACATACACCACTGCTCTGTTGATAAGTGCACTATATGGAAACCAGAACGCTATAGATACCAAAATCTCTACATCTATATCCACAGTCTGCGTTATTTGCAGAATGTCTTCATACAAATGACCCGCAATCATTTCCTATTAAATGTTACCTGGCTGACACATGGATGTGTAACTGCTGCTTTCCCTGGATCATTTTTATGGGCTACAGCATCGCATCCCTTTCACCTCAACTATGAAATTCAAAAAGGATCAGAGGAGAAATAAATTACTGTACTTCAGCGCACTGATTTGGACATATTTTTTATGAATATGAGAACTACTTTGTCCATATCAGTGGAGCACATCTGAACACACCTCAGTGGATTTGAATGCGTAGGAAAAGGCTGAATCTCGAGCTCTTCTCTGTGCCCGTCAGAATGCTTACATAACATCGTGTTGGACCCAAGGCCATATCACTCTGTCCCATTGTGTATAGCAGGCATCCGTTGTTTCAACCCACATTGGTTGGTGGAGGGCATCCCTTTTTTTTATCCGACTAAGAATTGAGGACCTTAAACTGAATTGAAAATTGAAGTGAAAACATGACGCACAGTGTGCGTGGACCGCCTGGAACCGCCCCGGAGGCCAGAAAGCTTTGCTCTGACAAATTAGCTCCCCTACTGATCGAAGAGGAGAGCATCAGCGGTCAGCTTGGATTCACAACAGTTAAAATGAAATCATCCAGAGAAACGTCTCCTGCATCACAATAGAATCCTTCTCTGTCCGTCTATCGACGTGTGAATGTCACCAGCATCATCGGAAAGGAGAAGTGCACATGCTGCGTGAACGGCAAATCCACAGTTCACACCTGAAAGAGAGAATGAGACACCCTGTTACCGGGGAGACGACCTAGTAGCAAGCGCAAAACCACAAACAGCTCGTTTGTATATCCCTTCCGACAATACAACACTGCTACAGATGTCGTACTGCGAGTCCTCTGATTCAAGGTTTACAGAGAGGTTTTTTTTTGTTTGTTTATAAAGCAGACGAATGCATTCTGGATCATCGGGAGTTTCTTCATGCCCGACGCCTAACACAAGGCCATTAGCGCTTACCTGCAGAGCTGAAACATGATTCGGGTGTAATTTAGATGGAAAGTAAAGTGCCTCGGGCTGAAAGAGACGCATTTGGGGAAACAGGAGTGTCTAGGACTCCGCTTTGGGATTTGCTCGAGTAAAAAACCCTGTTTATGTTTTATTAAGTGTTACGTGATGAGCTCCTGCATTCACAAATTCTCAAAGTTCTTTGGTAATTTGTTAGTTTTCACTCTAAGTTCAAGCTTAAACCGGAAGATGAAGTCTTGCCAATAGCAGCACTTCCAATACAGATAACCTAGCAAGACTAAAGAGTAGAGAAATGCAGGCAGCATTATAAAATATAATTATATTAAAGATGATTCCTTGTGTGACTTTGCAGAATCGGAGACATGTGCACTTTGTACTGGACATTTAATGCATGGATATCCTTTGAGATTAAAAGATTATGAAATGGAGATTTCTTTAAATTTATGTTGAAATTGTAAGCAGTTCTCAAAAAAGCATGGGGGGGGAATAACTCGACTAGACTCAAAGCACAGAGTCCAGTCTTCCTCTTGATTTTTTTACATTGAAAGTTGATGAGATTCAGTATCCATTTATATTTCAAAGATTTTCAATTATGTAATACACCCCTTTGATAGGCTCCATGTAAAGGTCAATTTGGGCTTCACACGTTGAAGGTTTGAGTAATTCATTTGCTGTAGCAGTCATTTTTCTTACTTGCAGAACGAATGAGGACTAATGTGGTCAGCCTGCAGTGTAATTTGTGCGCTGTAGTGTGTTATATACAATGGGAGCTGTTGTTCTACCCATCCGGCTGTGTTGAGCCAAATCATGGAGCACCTGCAGAAAACCACCTGAGAGCCGTGAAGAAGATTCTGAGGATGGGGCTGGGATGACAGACACACAATGATGCCAGCGTGACCTGCAGCGAAAAGGAAAGCCCATCACCAACCGACGTAGCTCACACTAAAGTATCCTAAGTATTGTAAATGATCAGTCTGACCCCCATGTAGACGGGAGGGAGGTAGCCCAAGAGTAGGCAAGCTGTGACAGCTGGTTATTTGCTGGTTATGTGAGTTACTTGTCCATCTCTGTTTTTTATATAGCTGCCGACTGACAAGGTCATTGAAAATGCTTTTAAGTTGTGTTCTGTGAACTTAGACCCCGGATGGAAGTATATCCTGTAAGTTAGGAGAGGTTTTGTTGGGGGGGGGGAGGGGGCGTGATTTCCAAACCGTTCTCTTGATTAATTTTCACTGGATCTCCAATATTGAAATATTATCATCCTTCAAGCATAGCAGCCAGTAACTAGGAAACTGCTGAAGAGACATTGGTGTAATTAGTAAATTAGTTATAAAAGGAGGTCGTCATCATCATCATCATCATCATCATTGCGATCATCACCATGTTTTTTGTCATCTGTGTCATCATTGTTGCTGTATCTGCTTTTTTAGTGTCACATAACACCGTCCTCATATTGTTTACTGCATCATCAACATTAAACCGCCATCAAGTGATTCCCGCTTCATCCGTCCCGCACCTCAGATGCACGGGGCAGCTTAAATGAGCATTTAGTCGATGGGGGGCAGGATGTCGGTTTTCCAATGTGAGAACAATTATCCGGACGCAACATTGTGAGAAGAGAGCAGAGCGGCAGCCGCATCCTGTGAGGCGTAATGTGTTTAGCTAAGTATCTTCTTAATGCCCCTTTGCAGAGAGCGTTGAAAACCTTCGATTGGATTATTTCACCCTCCCTCCGTCTGGACCGTTCCCTCCATCATTCCCCCCCCCCCCCCCCCCCCCCATGTCTCCTCATTTGTCTCTCTCTCTCTCTCTCTCTCTCTCTCTCCCCGGCTTCACACCTGCCTCCCCTGCTCTCGTGCTGCCACTTGGGATGAAACCCGCTTGGATGGCTGCAAGACAGCTTGGAAGCTCGAGAAAGGGTATCTGACGTGGCGGCGTGGGGGGGGGGGGGGGGGTCACACTATGCCTAGGAAGTCGTATATTGGATGTTCTGTCAATCACATGCAAACCCACAGTGGATCCTTACTTGAGATGCACGCTGTACCACCAGAATACATTCGAATTTCCTTTTCAGTTTGAGTTTGTTTGAGTCGGTTTTCTCAACATCCAAGACGTTTGCTTGAGAGAAGAAAAAAAACTAGTAAAAATTCATAGGGAAAGTTTTAGTGACTTTTGATTCCATTCACATAACTCTCTTTACTTTGCACAGAAACAAATCTTGGCAGAACATTCACACAACTGCAGACAGCGAGGGCCGTCGAATGCTCTGCCAAACGGGGGGGTCGTCATTTCGCGTGGCCGGCGATGAGCGAAATGCTTCTGCGGCTTTCGGGCTAATTAACTGTGAGGAAAATGTTCAGATGTTCAAAGAGGGAAGCAACACTGTGGATCCGTAAAGAGTGACGAAACTGTAATATGAGTAAGAAATCCGTCCCCACTGAAGGGTCGCGTGAAAAAAAACGATAATAGTGGCCCAGCTTTGGATGTGAGTTTTCAAGCAGATCTGAAAACATCAAATATCTGTCTTCCCTGAATGAAAGTGAGTTTTTTTTTATGGTTTGTCTATGGGAAATGGGCAAGTCCCATCATAGAGTTGTGTACTACACCTAAAATGCTCATCTAATGTGTCTAATGGGAAGCATATTACTGCGTTTGAACATTTGAGCTGATTTAAATGACCGTATGCGGAGTAAAAGGACAACAACATTGCATTCATTTAACAATATTGCCAGCTCTAAAAACAACATTATAACAATGATTTTATGGTCTTTGAATCTCAAATTACCACCGAGTGCCGGTTTTGAATCCTCCCACATATTTCCAGTACTACTTAATCAACTTGCGTGATGAAAATAACTTGATAGTTCAAGAAAACAAAATATATCATGATAACGAGGAGGCAGAAAAAGATCAGCGGCCTTAAACCAAATCCATCACTTTCAATGGCGGTTAATTGGCCCTTTTGAATTCATAAAAATCACATTTTGTTGACACACAGCCATCTGTTTAGACATGTGGTTGCCCAGCATGTTTATGAAACACAATTTGCTTGGTTCACATAATTGAATTTCAGACACAGGGAGCAATTCCTCGCAAAACAAAATCTAGTAAAAATTCAAATGCAGGAATGTTGGGGCATCATTTCAATAATAATAATAATAATATATGTGAGTGAGTTTTCTCAGGGGTCAGGTTTCAAATCAAGTTATTCATTTAATGTCAAGAACTCATAATCGGACACATTTATAGTCTCAGAAGGAATAATAGCTGCACGAAAGACTGAGAGAATGTGTTAATCATGTAGAAGAAAATGAGACTCCTGAAATCTGGTGCTTGTTTGTTGTCATTTTGACTTCCTGATACGGAATAACCAAAACCAACATCTGTCACCAATCAAATCCTGGCGATGAAATGTCTGCCTCCTGCCCGATTGTGTGTGTGTTTCATACAAACATAAACCAACCACATGTCACGACCTGGCTCTCTAGTCGTGACACGCGAGAGGGAGACGCAGACGGATGGCAAAGGTGAGTAATTTATTAGTAATTTAGAAGTAATGCAACATGGCCCCGGAGCGGAGAGGGAAAGGGGGGGGGTGGGGGGGCGCTGCAATCCCGCGCGCTGTTACTGCTGATAACACTGTTACATGGCTACCAAAGAAGAAATGGTGTGCCTACATGGTGACATTCCTACAAGCATTTTTACTTTCTAAGGTTTATTTATTTATTTTAATGCAGAATCTCTGCGGGGAAATAGGGAGAAAAATTGGTTCCTAGAAATCTGGCCCTGATCACACCAGAGCCATCTTCTTCTTCTTCTTCTTCTAGGCTGGACACTCACAGCACGGTACGTGGGCACCAATGTTTTGAACTAGATGCGGGCAGCCACTGGTAACCAGTGAAGAGAACGGAGAGGTGGAGTTGTGTTGCACGATGCATCCGACACCCACCGTGTGACCTGACAAACATCAGGGTCCCATCAGGTGGGAAGGACAGTTGGGTAGTAACTATTTATGTGATAGCTTTGACTGACGAATCAATTTAGAACACTTAAAACTGGCCAATGGTCATTCTGAGAAGTTATTTACTCGGGAAGCAATCCAAATTCATAGAAAAAAAAAATACTTGGCGGTATGATACAAAACTTTTCGGAGACACACACGCAATGTTTGGAGGCCCATGCAATCGTATGAGTGGATTATGTGTGACAATAAAACTATAGTCCAAAACATGACATTGTTCTTTTGTTCCGGGATAATGACTCCCTACTGAATGCAACAGTGCGCGAAACAGTGGAAAGACAAATCTCTCTCAGGGGTCTGGTCGCATCCAAATATCCCCCAATATCTTATCCTGCTCTTTCCTTCTCTGTCTTCTACTCTCAAAGCCTTCAGGACGGACGCAGTGTCAGAACCTCCCAAGCGAGAGGGGAGAAATTTCATGGTTTAGATGAACAACCATATGTTCTGGACTTGAACCCAAAGATGAAGCCTACGATAAATTTATAGATGTAGAGTATTGAAAAAAAGGACCAAACATGCAAAAAGAAATCATCTATCTGTCACATATAAAAGGATTCTGTTTGGGGAACACGAGTCTCTCAAGTGTGGAGAAAGAAGTTGCTTTTTCTTCTCTTTCTTTAAAGCCGGATTTTGCATTTCGTTGGCTTCTTGCAACGGACAGCCAGCAACCAACCAAATATTGCAACATCACCCCCTGCTGGATCTACTGTCCTGAGATGAGCAGATGACTAATTGAGGCTCTCTTTATATCCCTGCCTGTGACCTTCTCTCGTTCTTCTGCTCTCTGAAGCTTTCCCTTTCTTCTCAAGCTAATATCTCTTTATTTCTCATGCTTTTTGTCCATCGATTGACCCATCTATCCATCCATCTGTCTGTCCAACCAACACCTCTCTGCCCCTCCTGTTGTTGGCATGGTGGTGTGTGTGTGTGTGTGTGTGTGGGCGGGGGGGGGAGGGGTCAAACTATCACATGACACATTAAGGGTGGATTAAGAGGTAAAATGAATTGCCTGAGGAAGGAGTAAATGTCAACATTAACAAATTGCATCAGCATTGGCTGTGCCTATGTGTGTGTGTGTGTGTGTGTGTGTATGTGTGTGTGTGTAATTCCATGTGAGAGACTGGATGTGTGCAAAAAGGGGTTTTCTAAGGATTTGTAAATATGTGGCAACGTATTTACCGGGTCAAATTATGATGGATATCTGATTTGTTTCTTCCAAAGATGATTGAATGCATGTGTGTGCATCAGTACAGCGGGTACAGTATAATCGTCATCCACATACATGACACGACAAAGAGAAGAACACAATCATTTCAAATGATTCAAATGTTTCAATTTGAGAAGGAAACCTGCCGGTCTTTATGAGGCAGCGGGAGCCTCAGGCGGAGCCTCAACATTTAGTGCTTCCGTATTTCCTGACAGAAGGACTTTCTGTCTTCTCTCAATCTCTGAGGTACGCTTTAATAATGCAATTGCTCGGGAGAACTGATTAGGTCCGGGACCCTCCGTGTGATGGCGAGCCGACGCCAAATTGGGAGAGAAGCGCACCGTCAGGGATTAATGGCTCCCTTCCGCACCTCCTGCCCCATTGTGTCCAGGAAAACACGCGGGCCAACTCACACCCCTGTGATGTTCCCCGGCTTCATCGAGCAGAGCTGTGACGCCGTCGACATCATCCGTCCGCTGACAGACGTATGAACATCTGCCAGAGCAGGTCTGCTCTCCAAACATTTCTGTGGTAGTTTCCACTTCGGCAAATCTCTCCAGGCCCACATCTGGCCAAAATGACACACACACACACACAGATTAAGACATGACAAAACAATACCAGCCAATCTTCTATTACTTATTAAAAAGTAATACATATATATCCTGTCGTGTTCAAAATATCTATGAAGATATTCTTGTGAGTCAGCATGTTTGGTATCACGGAAATGAGAAATGTCAAGCCGTGTGATGCATCTCAGGAAAACACACCGCTACAAAATAAAATGTCTCATTTATGTTCAGCTTTTTTTGTGGATACATCGCAACTGTAAACTTTCACTGCCTTGTTAGAATGGAGCTCTTCTATGTATATTGATCAATGTTTTTTTCTTTGATGTCTATGTAAAGGGTTTTTTCTTATGACGTGGCTAAATGGAAATACTAGTGTTTTTTCTTTGACGTGAAAATCCCTGTAAAGAGTAAATATGCAAACAGTAAACATGTCAAAAACATGAAAATCTGTGTGTATCTTTATAAATTGAATTAAATGTGGAAGTATTTTTTTTTTTCTTACAGCAGAAAAGATCTGCCTCAAGTCTCACATCTATAAACGTATCAACAATAATAACAATGTGTTGTCACTTCCTTATTTAGAATCACTGGGAAATAACACCATATGTTTTGATTTGCTGCTGGTCTGATCAGGATCCATTTGCATCCAACCTGCTTACTTGTTGACGACTGCCTCGACCTCCAAAGGGTCCCCCGGGGGGGGGGCTGATGTGAGACACGTGTCGATTCAGCGTACACAGTCTATCAGGGGCCTGATTGAAGGTTCAACACATGCAAGTATGTGCTGCCAGCGGCCTCAGAACCACACCAAACATCTGGATGAGACAAGAGGCCATTTGACGGGCCCAGGTTGGCCGGCTTTTGAAAATGTGTGACGCAGACATCGGCGGATGGAAGCGGAGAAGCGTGTCGTCCTTAAAGTCCGTTTTTCTGGAGATGGCTCCCCTAATCGTTGCGTCACAAAAGCATGATCCAAGGAATGTTTCACCCTTTGCTCCCTCAGTGAAACACCGTGTTATTCTTCGAGTTATTTATTGATAGAGAGAGAGGAAGATAAAATGGCCTTGAGAGGAATCATGCCGTGTACCTGCACAGGCCAATACATTTATTACATCACACACCGTCTTATACTTACAGAAAGTCTGATTTGGAGGTCAATTTACTCTTGGAAACCCTTTTTCTGAAAGTCCAAAGTGAAAGGAACTATTTGGTTGGAGAAGACAGAAAAGTATTGTTGTCTTGTGTTTGAATGAATACAACGTGTGTCCTTTCGAATGAGTATTTTTCCCTTTCAGTTTAAAATGGGCATGTCGCGGCAACAATAAATGATTGGTAGTTACCATGTGGCCCGAGCAGAAGTAAGCTCTTCATTCTTTTTTATGCCGCACAGCTTGTTTGTGAGTGACACGCATAGCAAACAAGGGTTTTGGACAAAAGAGCACCAGAAAGGCCACGGAAAGAGCAGGGACATGGGGGGGGGGGGGGGGGGTGGGGGGGGAGAGGATGGAAACAGAGGGAGACAAGGGGAAAAGAAAGAAGAATATCACAGAAGAACGAACGCACTCCGATCCCTGGAGGGGAGAACAGGTCGAACGGTGACACACGACTCCGAACCAGAACCCGAATCCTTCTGTGACCGTGAAGAACTGGGCTGACTGCAAATCCAAACGCAAACGGGTCAAATTTGTTCCACATGAATCCAGTTGTGTTGCAACAAGGGGGGGGGTGGTTGTTTGCCATGGCCTGTGGAAGGTGTAAGTTTTACATATAAGCGATACAGGCTTCACTTGCAGTTCAAAGGAATGGGGTGGATTCGGGGACGTTGGCCAAATAAAGGACCCCTGGTGTCTGATATTAAGACAACGTGTTGGTAAGACAGTAACTTGTAATTGTGTGACATAACTGCCACTACATAAGGTAACCTAACAGACCAACCCGAACGTGTGCGCCATGAACGTTTTTTTAGAAGAAAAAGTAATACGAACGAATGAATCAGGGCGAGATGGTCTGTGATTTTACAGAAGTCTATAAAAGAAGGTGAGCTGAAAGGTAAGAGAATAGTCAAAAGGAAAAGGTTGATTAAGGTCTTGCACAATCCGCCTTCAACAATAATTGGAATTTATATTCCAAATAGCTTCTTTGAATTGTTTTCTTTTCATGTGGTGCAGGGGCCTCATATTTGATTACAACCGTGGTTTTACACTCCCCAACATCTCTCTGTTGTCCAACGCCTCATCGTTTCCTCCTTTTTTATCCTTATTTTCCTCCTCCCTTGCCACAATATTTATATTTTTCACCTTTATATTTTCGCCTTCTATTCTGTCCTCCTCTTCTCCCCCTATCTCCAATGGAATGCCAATGCCCACCTACTGCCCCCCTTTCCATTCAACTACTTTGAATGCTCTAAGTTCACCCTTAGCTACTTGTGCTCTCTGCCGGGCCGTTCCTCATTTTCCTCAGTGTTGACCCAGGTTTACCTGCAGAGCGACAAAACAGGAACCTGCCGGATGGTTGAATAGGAAATCAATGGTTCAATGGTGAAAACACAGATATTGTGGAGACAAATTTGGCTCGCTGTAGTCCTAGAAGGCAACACGCATGAGAGAAAGGGAGAAGACAAAAGAAGGGATTGCTGCTGGAGGAAGCAAAGAGGAATGCTGATGATATCATGTCCCATCCTCACCGTTCCCCTGGACTGACGAGTCTTGCCCTTGGGCTGCTCCCACTACCATTAGCTGATGCCCAATATTAAGCAGTCGAAACAAGACCTAATGTCCAGGTCATGTAGATGAACCTGTCACAATGGCGGCTCTTCAAACGTTGTCTTTTGTGACTAAATCATCTTTTATTGCAAAAGAACAGCTTGTGATTTTTCTTTTCTTACTGTTCTCGGTCACGATTATGGCTGAAAATGGAAACACTCCCCTAGAGGGACTCCTCCTTTGTAGTTGTAGTTAAATCCAAGCACATTTGAGGTTGATGCTCATGTTATGAGGGGCTGCTTTGTGTCTCGGTAAATTTGATGCATTGCGCCACAATCCAAAAGAGAAACTGTGCCGTCGTCCAATGAGGAGAAATGAAAAAAAGGATTTAGTCACATATTAGCCACTTTAAATGTAGTAATGCATTAAATGCAGTTGCTATAGCTCGCTCCAAATAAAGGCCAAATAAAATGATGTGTTGCTGTTTGAGGTCATGGCAGAGTGAAAAATGAATCCTTTACAATAATAGGTCCTAAGACGTATTAAAAATGTCCCCCTGTACTAAGTAGTGGAAGTAAAGCACCTTCAAACTTGATAGTAGTTGAGTTACTTTAATTTGTTACATTCATCTCTGTGAAGTTATAACACATCAAGAGAAAAGTGCCTCACCGAGAAGAAAGGTTTGCACTTTGTGTCATGAAATTAACTTCAATTTTATCGCTTTGGACTGGGCATCCAATTTCATCCATATTCAAAAGAGGATCTTTGGATAAAGGACGGGTTTCATGGATTTTTGTTTTGTTATCCGTTGCCCTGAGGAAAAATGTAAAATACTGCAGTGACAACCACACACCTATCCTCTAGTAGCACATACTCATTACATGTATCTTGCATTGTGTGGTTCTGATCGTTGGTACTTTTTTTTGGTCATCAGCCTTTTTTTGACAGCCACACGGTTACATTTGAAAGCGCTGCATGACGCCGTCCTCGGTTGAATTTCCATTAGCGCCGGCAAAGAACACCATCCGTTGAAAGACAAAAAATTCAATTCCCATCTCTCTTAGAAGAGAAAGGGGGGTTTGTACTTTGTGACATTTGTTGAATTACAATGTGTGCTTTGAAACACAAATGAAAACGGTATTTGCATCTCGTGCAGAAAACAATTGAGGCCTTTCTACCCTGTGAGAGAAGAAGTGACAGTCACATGTAATAAGAGAGAGAGAGAGAGTGAGGGGGGAGGGGGGGGGTTAAGAAGGGGGAGACTAGGCAGCGAGGAAGAGAAAAAGCTGCTTCTTGCTGCTCGTCTGCCAGCGAGAAGCAGCTTCATTACATAACGCTCTCAGGGCTTGGCAGCCCACATGCTTTCTTTTTTTTTTTTTTTTTTTAAGGAAGAAGCACATGTTCCTCTTCCACCTGAAATCTCGCGGCAGGGTGGGAGAAGATGGAGACGAGGTGGACGCCCGAGAGCAGCGGCGGCAGATGAAGAAGAGTGAGGCGGAGATTTAATGAGAGACAGACAGGGGGGGAAAACGTGAGACACAAGGGGGTGGGGGGGGCAGATACACCATGATGTGATTAATGTGAGCGTAGATGGAAAGTCCGGGTTTTAAGGGACGCGTGGTTGTGAAATATAAGATGGATAGACAATAGACAGTTGTCCTTATGCATCATAGGGATCTTAAAAAGACACGCTAACAGGGTCATAATATTCATCAAACTCAAGGAGAGTCAGAAGGATTTTACTTGCAGGAAAATAATGTAATTCATCTAGTTAATTTTTTTCAGTCATGAACAAATTGGTGGACGGACTGACAGACATTTACAATATATATGTATATACATATATATTACTGAGCAATGCCTGTTCATTTATCTATCTGGTGAAATTGCTCTTGTTGAAGCGTACGCGCATCGCACACGTGTGATACATACAGTGTGTGTGAAGTGACAACAGAAAGGTGACTGTGAAATGCTATCGACACGCCGCGCCGTTCGCACTTTCACTGCCTGTGATTTCAAACGGCGCCCAAGTCGCCAGGTGTCACGGTGACAAGGACGCAGGCAAAGCCACACATTTCAGTTGTTTTCTTTTTATTTAAAGACTAATGCAGAGAATCAGATTCTACAGGGCCATATCATAACCGAAAGAAACAAAATAAAACATTTACAGGAGGTTCGTCATTTCCCAGTATCATTGGACTACCAACACATTCCCGTGTGTGTGTGTGTGTGTTTGTCTATATGCGTTTGTGTGTCATCTGAACATGTGTTTCTCAATGTCCGTAAGTAGACAGTCTCGCTCTAGTTTCTCCCGTTCCTTATTCAACTTTTGTGCTTTAGAAAATTAGTTGTTGTCTTTTTTTTTTTTACATTTCAGTGAAAATCAGAACATATGTTGCTTGATAAAAATACAAGAAAAACTCCAGTAGGTATCTAGGAATAACCAAAGACTCAATGTTGAAAAGCAAGTGCTGCTGAGAACTGCCACGGACCTCGCATCGAACATAATGGAAGAAATACCAGATGTGCCTACTGATGTGATATTTACATGTCTGCATATCTGCGTATGAACGTGAGGGTAAAAGCTGGAAGCTCATGATTGCACTGTGCCTCATATTTCACATTCTCTCTCCGGAGCGTTAAAACGGAACAAAACCAGACCTGGCTCAAAAAAAGAACTTATCTGCGACGGTCTAGAGCTTTTGGTTGATCCTGCTCGGAGTACAAGGAAGGGGCTTAGCAAAGATTTTTCAAACTGAAAAGTTTACAAAATGCACTTACTCTTGCAAAGGGAAACTCTCTCACCGTGTAAATATCATTAAGCCGTGGAAAAGCAAACTAAAGACAAACCAAAACCATCCACTCGGCAAAGGGACCTCTTCACCTGCCTCAGTTTGTGTCATGACAAACGAGCTCAAAGAAATAGATAAATTTGAATTGATCCTGTTACAGTTTTGCTCCTGGTTTCTATAGTTCAATCACTTTATTGCATGTCTCTGGAGAAAAAGTGCAATCAACGATGAAATCTGTTTTCCCTTCAACCACAAAGCGCAAACAAAAGAGACGTCGGACTGTTTTCTCGTGTAGCCGTGGTCGATACAAGAAAAAGAAAAAAGCTAGCGGCTGAGCAGCTGATGTGAAAGCTAAGCTTGTTTATCATTTTTTGTCCTTTTTTGTGTTCATAATAGCTTGTAAATCTGCAACACAATGGGCAGGGAGGGAAGGTCGGTGAGGTGGTTCAAAGCTGTCCTTGCATAGCACAAAGCGGACTACAGAAATGTAATGTTATTGTTTCTCTAAATGTGCAAAATGCATAACAATAGTTGATAATACAAACAATATTCATCATCATCTTAGCTAATAACTTCATTAATATAATCAAATACTGTATGCATTATGTATTTTACATATGTATATATATATTTTTTCTTCATGATAATAAACATACATACACTAGTTTAGAATTCAAATATCTTTATACAACCCTTCATCCTGAACTCTGCAGTTCTGTGTTAACGGTAGACTTGCGTGTGCCTGCAAACAGGTTTGCTATTGGGGGGGGGGGGGGGGGGGGGGGGGGGGGGGAGGATCGCCATTGGTCATAATGATGATGCAAATCATAAAAATAGCAACAACCGGCGGCCTCTTTTTTCGCATTCCTGCGGCGATAGCGTGATCTCTTCACCCCGGCGCTCAGGGAGTTCTGCGGGATTGGGTCACATGACCTGTGTTCAGCGCCCTGTAAAACACATTTTAAAAGCACATCCAGAACCCATGACACGATGCAACCCCCTCGACGCACACCAAACCCTCCCCTACAAGAAATGTGGACAAGGTTTTGGAGCTGGAAACACCAAAAGATGCGGCTTGACCTTGACCAAATCGAAAAGAAAACCCCACTAGGTTTCCCACGTGTGATGCTGAAACTACAAGTAGAGAGGGGTCAGTGTAAAGCTACAACGGATGTCCGCCCCAGACTGTCATGTTCAGGTCCTAAGAAAAGCCCTTGCTAATTAATATTGCTACATTAACATAATCTAAAATGGACTGGTCAGGAACCTCAACGTGCCACATCAGAGAAGAAGCATGTCCTTAAAATGGATTTGTGTGTGTTTTTTTTTGTTTTGTTTTTTAATAAGTTAAAAGAAAAAAAGAAGAGCAAGCAATGTTCAAGACAAAACAGAAGCATTCGTTTCACATTTGCGTCAGTTTCTGTTGCGTTTTTTTTTTTTTTCTCGGGAAGAGGGATTGACATCATGCTACAAAAATATATATTAATCTGCGTCGCTATCGTGGGACCACGAGGCGAGTCCTCTGTGAGAAACACAATGCCGGCCAAAGTAAAGATTACAGTGCCACCTCCACTCACCGTCTCTTTGTCTCTTACTGTCCCTGTCTCTGTCCCTGTCTCTCGCTGTTGCTCGCCAACAAGTAGCAACCAATGAGTCCCCAAAAACGGCCGTGTGATACTGAAGGCAGTGTAGCTGGTACTTTCTGAGTGTTACGTCTCAATTTTTTTTAGAACTTAAAAGGAGATGGGGGGCTAAACAGGGTCAGGGGGGGGGGGGCGTGGGGGCGGGGTGGGGGGAGGGGGGGGGCGGGGACTCAATAGGAAGGAAGAATGCAGACGCGCCATCGATCAACATAGTAGCAGCCATCGCGGCTCTGGAAATTACAAAAGGCGAACGTCCTCCTCCTCCTCCTCCTCCTCCTCCTCCTCCTCCTCCTCCTCCTCATTTTGGCCCCACCATGATGGGTGGAGAAAACAAACGAACCTGTGGTTTAATTCTAAATGTCGGATGCACTCCAGGATTTAAGAGGGCGTTTTACATTCTTGCTCATGATTAACCGATCTCAGATTACACCGTTGATGTTGTGTTTTTTGTTGTTGCCGTGAGTGTGTGTGTGCGCACAAACACACTATTGGGTAATATTTTACTTCAGTGGGAAAGCAGCTTTGAATGGAACGCAAACAGTCACTTAAGCGTGAATTAGACCAGTATAGACTCTTTTTGTAGAAAGTATCGTGAACCAAAGCAAATACCTAGTTAAATAAAAAAGTTATCTTCTCCATGTATTCAATAAACATACCCTTTAGTTACACTTTGCAAAGCTTAAACATAATATTGACATCTCTAACTCTTGATAATATTTACAATGATGTGAAACAAAAATAATAATATTTTTAGCACATTATGACTGAATATTTTAAATATTGTATTCCTAAATAAATGGTGTGAGACATGTTTTATTGCTATTGCAGAAACCCTAAAGTATTTTCAAAATGACATAATTAATCTCGCAAAACATCTACAAAGAATTCAAAATCGAACAAAGAATGAGCGTAGCCTTGATGCCGCTGATATCAAATGAACTAAGCTATGTGTGGTCAGTGTGGACCTGTATCTCGATTAATAAATAAACACATAAGAAGATGCCCTGCCCATGCATATACACAAGTGCCTTTTTACCGTGTCTGTGATTCCATTGTCAAATAAAAGATAACAAATAAATAAATAAGAAAACAAACATAGAAATAAAAGCCCATTAACAGGTTTGGGCAATGTAGAGTTGTAGAATAGCATTCTCTTGGCTATATATTTAAAGTAGCATTTTCTTAGTAGCATCACCCAAGACCTGAACAACATCCTTTCAAAAGTCTGTATAGCTAACTTTCTCTTTTTTTCTCTATTTAGTTTTTTCAAAATCTTCAAACTTTTAGATAAACATAGAAGCAATGCAACAACTGGGAGTTCAAACCAGCATGGACACCATGTTTGTCTGAAAAATGAAAAAAAAAAACACCTGTTTTAAGAGGGATTTAAAAAATAAAAAATAAAATAGACAAGTAGAATATTAAAGGAATGAAAGGTAGGATTAGTGTGGACCCATCCCCTGCAACTTGGGCTTCTTATTCAAGTAGGTTGCCCAGTAGACCAAGTTAAAGGTTCCAAAGAGCAGCGGGAAGGCTATTCTGGCAATCCTGTCTATCTTGCTCACGCTGTTAAAGGTCTTCTTGGCCTCTGGAGGTTTGGGCTTCGGCTCCTCCTTAGGCTCGGTCGGGGGTGCCGGGGCGCTTTTGGCAATAGTGGCCAATCCAGGGTCTCTGGCAATATTGGGGGCGAAGGCCGTAGCAGTGGCAGCTGGGTAGGCGGTAGTGTTGTTCTTCTTGAGGAGGGACTCCTTCTTCTTCTTTTGCTGATTGCGTTCGTTGGGGTGGGGGGGGGGGGGGGGGGAAGAAGCATTGGGAAAAGTCCAAATTAATAAAGTTCAAGCTTTCGATGTGTTGCGCTATTAAGGATGTCGAACATGCCATTTAGCAGCTGGTCGAACATTCAGTTCAGAAGTATCAATTCCTCACATCAACCTACTTCCAAACCTCTTTAAGTTAATATGTTTTTTTGTTTTTGTGCGGTAGCCTCCTTGCTAAGTTGAGACAAGACGAGAAACAAGATGAACATTAAACTATTAATGTCCATGTCATGTTCCTCAAGCTGCCGGGCCCAGCTCGTTCCTCGCCTCGATGTGAGGATTTCATCTCATTTCGCTTTTGACGAAACGAGGGCCGAAAACAAAAACTAGAAAAGACTAGTGTGTCAAGCCTCCTTTCTAGCATCACTATTCATTTCTACGATAATCTCATAGAGTTCAAAGTATTACCGAGGAAAACGCTTCAAGTACCTTTTCGGGCACAACACTTTTTCCATCCCAGGCGTAGCCCCTCTTGGTGAAGTAGTTGACTGTGGCAAACTCGATGAGGGCCGAGAAGACGAAGGCGTAGCAGACGGCGATGAACCAGTCCATAGCCGTGGCGTAGGCCACTTTAGGGAGAGAGTTCCTGGCACTGATACTGAGTGTGGTCATGGTCAGGACAGTGGTCACTCCTGCAGGGAGACAACAGGAAAACGTGTTTTCAGAAGGATTCAACACTGCAAAATAGGTAAAAAGCAGCGTCATTAATCTCAATTAATGAAGGCGCATGAATGAAAGGCGCATGATTGTGAATTTGTTGTTAATCTAAATTCTACAGTAACAGCAATAAACGCCGGCATTGTGTAGGGAATTTGCAGAGCAAGTCTAAAATCAAATGGGCAAGCAGTTCACATTAATCTAATGTGAGCCGCTGAAGGAGCCGTGTAGCTCCTGCTTAGACCCCGAGAGGTGGAGGAAGATCCAACTGCTCACTAATACCAGGCAAAATAAGCTTTCTATCTCAATCTGACCTGCACGCCAAACGGCTAAAGCGGCGATAAAAGCAATGAAAAGGCATCAATTAACACAGCAGGCGCTTTTTAGAGCCGACGTGCCTCGCGTTGAAGGAGCCCTCGTCAAATCGCTGGAGCCCGGGTCGGACTACTAGCCCTCGATGCGCTGCTCGTCGCAGGAAAAGACCACTGCAGATGTTTACACACCAATTAACATCAACCCGCGCAACAAACCATCAACCAATTCAGCCGGGGGGGAGGGGGGGGGGGGGGGGGCACCGCGAAGGGATTTGAGGAACAGCTGGCTTGTTCGGGGAATAATGAAATATGCAGAGAGGATCCGCCCGCACATGTGGGGAGGGGGTGTTTACATGAAAACATACGTGTACGGTTATGTGATGACTGCCACGCACACACCTCCGTGTTGGAATGAGCCGCCCTCTGTGAGATTCGTTTCGTCCAAAAATCTCCTTTTTTGGGGGGGGAAATTGTGGACTAAAGCTCTGCAGTACTTTGAATGCCGGTGTCCACCGATTGGCTATGGTTTTTTATCATCTTTATCATCTTTTATCATCTGTCTGTCACTCCTGTGACAATGGACAAAAGACTTCCCTCACTATATAAACTAATGAACTGAACTGTAGTTTAAATTTGTATTAATTGCAAATATAAGACCCTTAATAAAGACGCTTGATTGATTCTGAGCGTTGAATTCTTCTACCCCGTTAGTTATGATGTCAATGCTGTGTGATGAATCACTGACTACTCCTCCTCCTCCCACTCTCTTTTTACAGGATTTTGGCTTTACTGAGTCGGTGCCGCCACATGAGAAATAAAGGCTTTTGTTCTCATTAGTCAGAGCAGAAAAAAAAGTATTGTTTATTCGCCAAAACCGAATATAACACCTTAATAATTAGTAATTGATTAACTGGATAGGTAAAATTGGTACACATTTCTGCTATTCATCATGGCTCCAAAAGGGAATAACAATAATAACTGATATAATTTGTACCACAGAATTATTTGTTCTGAGGTCATATATTGCCAAATTGTATTTGTATTTACTCAGATATGAGGTGCACAATACTGTTGTGTTATGTGATGTCATAATGAAATCCCCTATGACCACTGCACCCTCAGCCCAGCAGGGCACTGCATGGTTCGTTGACGTGTTATACGGGAATGCATCGCAGCAGAAGATGTAAAAACATTAAATGATGCTTCGACGCATGCACAACAGATTTTCAGATTATTTAGGTCCACTCAGAAGTCTTTTAGGGTACTGGTTGTTTGATTAATTAAAAATGTGACTCCAGAGAGGGTTTTAAATGACTCCATTAGACATGTTGTAACTGATAGACTTGAGGTTTTGAAGGATGTTAATGAACAAAGTCAATTGATCCGCAGTGTTAGAGCTGTGTTAATGGTGGTGTGACTCAATTCTTGAGAGAACCCTTCACTCAATTTAGCTCAGTGTATCGACACAGCGACTGACTCTTGAATTATATGATACATCTCTTATAACACGTTTTTTTTTGCCACTGTTTGCAGATTAAATCAATTACATACACACAGGGTCACGGGGAACGAGAGGTCAAGAGTGAGAAAGCCAATTTAAGGGAGGTAAATTAGAGATTTAAGGCAGCGGAAGACAAGGTGAGGGAGACTATGTCACTGCTGCCTCTGGGGAGGTAAAGTTTGAAAATGACTAAACGCAGGCAAACGTGCATTTTTTGGGGGGAACCGCGACAAGGTGAAGCTTTCATTTAGCCGACGTTTTTGTCCAATCAGTCCGATAGACATTTGGCGCTCCACTACCCGTGAGAGGCTGCAGATTAAAACACAAATTGCTTTGTATAATGCTAAACCATTTGTAGAAATGGTTGATAAACACGCTCTTTGTGTAGGGAAGCGTCGCACCAATTGTCTTATTCCCCTCAACCAGCCCCATGGGGTGGAGCTGTCTGTATTGAATCAACATCTCCGCTGTGCTGCAGCTACATGCGTATTCATGCCTTATCAATAACCGAAGCCTCGGGGGGGGGGGGGGGGGCTGACTCACAAACACATTGCATTCAGCATCACGACGTCACCTCGGATTTGCATGAACGAAGAAATAGCGAAGAGACACGTCGATTGGTGGGTGAGTGAAATGACTGTGCCAGCCTCACACACACACACACACACACACACACACACACACACACACACATGCATACAGTAGCTGCACCGCCTTCCATGTTGTCAGCTGGTAGTCATGAATTCACGAGGACCGACTGGCACACAAACAGCACGTGCACGTATAGAGAACAAACAGGAGCTGACAAGTACACACGACCAAAGTCAAATACACAAGCGCAGACCCCCACCCACACACACACACACACACACACTAGGTGTTATTCCTTAATGAGCAGATACGTTAAACAGCATCATGGAGGAACCAATAAATACGCAGCCAATTGCTTAAAGAGACGAGAAGGAAGCGAAGATAATCTTCTGAGCACTGCTGTCCCCGACAGCTTAGAGACAGAGTGGCGAGGGAGGGAGAGAGAGAGAGAGAGAGAGAGAGAGGAGAGAGAGAGAGAGAGAGAGAGAGAGAGAGAGAGAGAGGGAGGGAGAGATGGAGAGAGATGGAGACAGAGAGAGACCCATATCAGCACCATCAGTGGCTGTTTCCTTTTGGTTTTCAATTGGACTGCGAATGAATACATTGCCAACAGTTTTCCACTACAGCAAATCTGGCTATGAACTAATCAGCCTCCTATTCCGCACTGTGATAAATAAGATAACTCTACCCACTGCTGGGTTTTTAAATTGCCAATTCATCTACTGAGAAAGCTCTGTAGCTCAGGATTTATTATGTGATGTATGAAACGGACTTCAGTTCATTTTCATCACCTGGTTCGTGATAATAACGGTACTCACACACCATGTCAGTAGTTTATTATAGTTTGTATGGCATTCAGCGTCAATGCAAATTTGATACATAATATCTCTGTTTTGGTATTAAACATGGAGAGGTCAAGGTGTGAATCAGTGTCTGCTGGAGGAAGGCCTAGTATGCATTTTTCTTACAGTTACAACAATAGAAGACGCACAACTGAATGGTTTTACAGGTCGCATAATGGGTTTTAAAGCTTTACCTTTGAAGATCTAATGAGTGACCACTGTGAGCTTGTGAGCTAATAGCCTTTGCATTAACGTGATTGCATCTAGACTTCTGCCAAGTTAAAAATGTAAAAAATAAGATTGTAAAATTTTAATGTGCGTATGAAGTGTGTCTCTGAAAGTGTATTCAAACTACGGGATAATCAAGTATAATTTGAGTCTGTCAGCATTCTTTTTCCTTTCAAGCCCTGTGCCGACACCCCGTCTACACATCACATGCATTGAATGTTTAAAGCACCATTTCAGGAATCAGGAATCAGGAAACATTTATTGCCATAATATGAGCCGGGCTCTGATATAAGCGTTGCACACACCCATATCAAGTCGCACAAATGGAACCAGAGTTGCTAATGGACCAATTTCCCCTCTTCACACAGCAAACATGACAAGCAAGACCTTAACCCGTTGCTCACATGAACATATGGGTATGAATCACCATACTAACCCATAGTAAATATCAGACCTTCTGTGTCTTTTTTCGTCTTAATGGCACTAAACACGTGAACAATGGTTTAACATACCACATAAATCTCGAAGATATCCAACGGAGCAAGGTGGCCGTGAAATACCCTAATTGTCGGCTATGTCTTTTTAATGATGCATTTACAGAGATATTGACATGCTAACCTCTTTGAAGAACAGCCTCATTCATCTGTGGTCTCAGGTGATGCACATTAATCACACCAACGACCTACCTAGCATAGCTTGATGCAGTGCTGTGCTGCTCTGCGTCTTCATGAAAGCGCGTGCACGTGCCTACTCAGCTGTGATTGTGTGTGTGTGTGTGTGTGCGCGTGAGTGGGTGTGTGTTTGTGCGCGAGCACTGCATGCATGTAATCTCATGAAGCAGAACCAGCAACGCTAGCATGAGGGACACACACATGCCCTAGATAGTTATTCAAATTTAATCTAGGCCATCCTCATTTCCCCTCGACGCGTGACGAGCACCGCAGGTAGCTAGCTGTGACACACAAAGACACTCGCAGCGCGCACAAACCGACACCAAAACATTGCGGGGAAGAGTGGAAAAACCTGCTTGAGACTGCAGAGTTGCAAAATCAGTGTTTCTGTGAAAGCTCTTTAAGTAGTATAGGCCAGGGGAGACACATCCACGAGAAGAAGAGGGGGGAAAGAGAGGGATAGAGAGGGAGGGGGAGGGAGATAGAGAGAGAGAGAAGAAAAACAAGTAGAAAGAGTGTAGGGGGAGGTAACTCAAGGACACTCTGCCTGCTGCTGTGCTTTGCTGCTACAGAGCATGCTGCAGACTAGCAAGAGCTTTCCTTTTGGGCGCTATTATGTAAGACCTCAGTGTGACAGACAGTTGGATACACAAACACCAAATGCAGGCACACACACACACTGACAAACACATCACACGCAGGAAGGCACAACACACACACACACACACAGATACACACACACACACACACACTTGTAGCCAAGCATTCAGGACACGTAAATTCACAGTGAGCCTTGTGCTTGAAATTCTACTGCAGCCAGCCACAGCTGATTAAAGCGCTTGTTCGCCTCATTGGTGCAGAGACAGGATGGAAAAGACGGGTCGAAATAACGCACAATGACGTTAGGACATTTTTCTTTTCAACATTTAAGGGGCTTGAAGGACCCTGTTTGACATTTTGGCAAATACGTTTATTAGCTTCCTTGCTGTGAATTAGATGAGAAGATTGATGCCATTCTGTCATCCCTGCGAGGTTGCCAGGTTGCCAGGCAACCAGCAGAGACTCCAAGAAGAAGCTGTGGCTACTGTTTATTAAATTGTTCATGTGGTCCCATTTTCTTTTAAGAAATGGTGAAAAAAATAACAAGATACAACATGGATATTAGTGATCTAACAGCTTCAGATGGGTGGGCATTTGTTAAACTTACTAAAAACTAAAACTACTTACTAAAACTAAATAGTCTTCTGCTTCAGACTGTCTTCAAATGTCTACTTAAAGCAAAGACATATTAAGATATTTTCATAAATCTTGCCGCAAATAAAAAAAAACTGACCTCGTGGGTCTTGTGAAATGTAGTCATTTTTACGTTAACCAGTGATCATTACATAAGAAAAGGTTAAACATATTTTTTTTAATGAATGCTTGGTATTTTTTTAAACCATATAAACGAGTGCTTGAATCTTGAAACAACCGATACTTAGAAGCAAGGGGAGCTAATAACTCACCAAAGACAGTCCTGGCAGGGACGGACTCTCTGTTGAGCCAGAAAGACACTTGGGAGAGGATGACTGTCATGATGCAAGGTAGATACGTCTGGATCACAAAGTAACCAATTTTCCTTTTCAGGTGGAAGTGGGTTGTCATCACAACATACTCTCCTGTGGTGAGCAGACAAAAGACACACAGTCAGAAAGAATGCACAAATTATCTTTTCACTTCAAAATATATATTAAGGACATCTATTGTAGCTCTCCCTGTTGACCTAGTGCTATTTTGTTAAGTGGTCTGTGGTGTTTTTGCCATCCTTTTATATTGCAGTTGAGGTTTATTTTATTGTGGTTTATTGGCGTAGTCATGGGTGTCATTTGTCAATAAACACAATGCATAACCCATTTCCTCCGTGCAGTTAGAGTTGCACAGAGAAAACGGCCACAACAGCAACATCGCTGGGGTTTCGGATGGTTTTAGCAATATATAACGATTGTGAGGCTTTCCAGAGAAATGACTGGAACAAATTAAAGATAGAATACGTTTAAATTAGATGCGGTCAAACGGGGGCTCGACGGTAACAAGGCAAATGATGTCGGATGTCTTTAGCATCACTTCTTCTCGCTCTCACCCGTTTTTTTTTTTTTTTGCCTCCATCAATAAAGAACAAGGATGTGGGCAAAACATGTAATGGCGAGCAGCGACATTTTGAATCTAGGTCATGGCCAGTCGTCTGTGAAGCTTCAGACCGATGCGGCTGAAGATACAGATGAACTGTAGCAGCTGTGTCAGAACTTGCTGTTTCAGACCAGTCAGTTTGATCCGTGATGAACGACGAAGAACAAGACGGAATGAGCCCGTGGAAAAGGACAGCGTAACAGTGCATGGACTTGTTTTTTTTTTTTTACTGGACAATTCAATGTACTCTAACAACATGATACCAACCTGTACTGGACTGCACCACACCAGAATCCACACTCTGCCCCATCAGATCGTACTGGTTTAATCTGGACCCGTCTTCTGCTACCACCACGGACTGGGCAGCCCCTCTGGTCCACACGTACACCACCTCTGCTTGAGTGTAGGCATCTGACAAGGACGGACACAGCCGCAAGTTATGAATTATTTGTCTGCTGGTTGTCTTTTGTCACGTGGTGCCCCGCAGCTTGTATTTTTAGCTATTTTCGCGAGTTACTGGCTTGAATGCCAGTTGGGAAAAAAGGAAAAATTGACAATGAGGAATTCCATATTCTCATGCAACCTTCTACTCTTCTCTCATCCCAATTCTGTGCTGTCTGCTCATCCAAGCACATTTTTTTCTTTCTCCTCATTAGAGCGTCTTCTTACCTTCATTCCCACTGTTTTATCCAACCCGATCATAAGACAAGATCATTCCGTCTCACATTTTGTCGTTTCGCTTCAAGCCTTTTGGCATTTCAACACGGGAAGAGGTTTTCATGTCACGTCGTGTCGTGTCATTGCTCTATATGTAAGAAAACAAATAATCCCAACAGGACATCATGACCTTAAAACAGCCAAGTCAGTCCTTCCCTCCCTCCGGCCACCCAACCTGTCAAAAAGCTGCAGCGCGGCTCGGCCACTGCAGAGGAAACGACGGCTCCACTGCAGACTGCAGCATAAGGAAGAGAGCGCATCACTGAAATATTTAGGGAGTGAGTTCAATTTAAAGGCGGGGGGGCACGTCCCTCTCACTCACGTTTTGCAGCTGCCCGCAGAACGGCACAGAGAGACAGGGTGATGTTCACTTTTCTTTTCTTTTTTTTTTTACCTCTTCCACTTTTGGTGTATTTTTGCTCATCCCCCCCCCCCCCCCCCACACACACACATACACACTTTCTATGTTTCACTCCCGTCTATTTTTCCTCTCATTCTATATTCTCCGCCTCCCCCCATCGTTATGCCCCTTCTCGTGGATACGGGGTGGCTGTCAGCGGTGAGCAGCTGGCGCGAGGCTCTGGAAGAGCTACAAAGAGCGCTGCCTTGGGATAAACGCAGGTCGGCGCACAGCACGCCCCGCCAGGGTCTTGCAGGGTCTGGCGAGGTCCTGGCGGGGTTGAATGGGGAGGGGGACCAAAGGGGGGGAGGGAGGCCTCGGCAGGGGCAGTTCCTTCGACAGGACCCCTTGTCGCGGGACTGATGCCGGGGTGTCGCGCTATCCAGCTGAACGAGGTAGTGGCGCGCGAAGGCGCATGTGAGGTGGTGCACGAGTAGCGAGGCCACTTACAGCTGCCGAACTTCAGCGGACAAGCGTGGGCATCCATGGGGAAGTCTTCCAGGTGCATGGGGCATTCCGCTCTCACCGTAAGCCTAGGGAGATACAATCAGACATCGGTTTGCGAAATACAATAAAAAAAGCAAGGAGATAATGCAAAACACAGCATATGGCAGGGCACGGGGGGGGGGGGGGGATAATTACGCTGACAGGGCCGGTGAAGGGGTCAGGAAGATGGCTGTACGAGTTAAAGCGCAAGAATGACATTTTAGTACAATGCAGCGGGAACATGTGGTGCACTGTTTTTCTTTCGGTCTCTCGGCACCGAACGGCGTCAAGCCGCAGCCACTTTCCCCCAAACCCACATAAACGCTCCAGTTCCCCGAGCTGCGGGTCCCCGTTTCCTGACAGCTTGGTGAAAAAAAAAAAAAAAAAAAACAGCAGGTCGGGGCCACCACACACTAATCTCCCCATCTATCCGTCATCGCTCTCGTCTGTGACAGCAATACGGGCTCCGCCTCCACCCCCCCCCCCCCTCCACCCCTCCGCTAGTAAACACTCTAAAGCAAATGTTTTACCATCCTTCCCTTAGACGTCTCGCATTAGCGCGACTCCGGCGGGGTGCACCAAGGGTTGCACTGTTTGTAAGCGTTTCGTTGTAATTCTACCCCCCCCCCCCGCCCCCCCCGTCTGGAAAACCTGCTAAATGCAATGTTTTACAATCCTCGCTTCTCGCATGGAGGACTGTAGCGTCTGTAGAGCATTTGTTGACCCACAGTCCGCTGAAGGCTACCAAGGTGCTGACTATAAACCCAGCACAGCTGGTCATACATACACCTCATCTTCCTCCCAGCAGCAGCCAGAAAGGGATGAATCATCACAATTGAATTTTTCCAAACAGAACATGTAGCCGTAGAATTAGTATTATAGTCTGCTGTCATGCACCAACAGCCAAGTCAAATTCCTTGTATGTCTGACATATTTCATGCTAATAAAGGTTTCCTGATTCCTAATAGTGAAAAACCCAACATTACACAGTAGTGTGTGTGTTGTAATGGCGGTGAGGAGTGGACAATTTGAATTGTGAATATCATCATTAAAATTCCCCACTTGATTGCTTGTGTTAAAAATGGTGAAAAATGGATGAATGAAGGTCAAAAATTCTTAACATACATAAAACAAAGGATTTTTGCCTCACTCAATACATTTGAAAGAAATCTTGAAATCTAAAGACACAAAAAAGGCAAATAATGACCTAAAAATGTGGGTTTGCAGTGACTTAGAAGCTCGGGAAAAAACAACACACCTCTGAAAATGTATTTCCATAAAATGTACTATAACTATAACTGTATTTAAAACATATTTTGTAAATTGAAAGCCAAAGAGAAAAGAAAAAAAAATTTCATCTTACTAATATTTCTTAGTATTCTAATAACCAACCAATAAACTGGACTGGACAACATGTTCCTTCTTCTGTTGTGTGGATGAATTTCCCCCCCCCCCCACTACCACCAACAACATCTCTACATACTTCCATTCCATTTCAGCTTAAACACACTGGTTAGTAGTTGCGCCAGTATAGAATGCACAGGCTACCTCATGGTGTACAGCAGTGTGCCCTCCTCTGTGATTCGCAGCAGCTTGTTGGGCATGGTCATGTTGTGGGCCACCGACTTCTTGCCGTTGTGGAAGAAGGTGTCGGGGGTCCAGATCTTGCTGGCCATCAGGTTGTTGAGACGCAGCACGGCCATGGGCCCTTTGAACTTTAACCGCTCGTCCTTCCAGCTCTGTCTGAAGAAAACGTCGATGGTGTACTCCTACAGGTGGAGAAGAATTGAAGTCAATGAAAAAAAACATGACAGCCTTTTTTACTAAACCAGGCCGAGGAAAGATGCAACCTTATTTTTGCTTTTTATCCTTTTTCCTTTTTCTCTTCCTCTTGTCACTTTGACTTTCTTATGGTAGTCTTGGCCTAGTTTCCCTGCTGCTAGCTGTCTCTTCGTGTTAAATGCTTTTGCAAATACGGAGAGGATCCAGTGGATGGAGGTGCACGGTTTCCTAGCCGGTATATAAGCCTCCGTTGTAATGTTTGATAATTGTACTTTAGTTCACTTAATAATATGTGAGGTTGTCTTTTTCCAATTTATATAATTGCGGTATGGTCAATACGCTATATGCAAATGGTCCATCATTTGGTATTGCATTGTTAGGTGAGTGCCTAAAAGGATCATTGCCAGCATTTATCTTTGGGGAAACTTCTTTGTTCCGTAATCAAAAAAGGGAAAGGAAGCACGCGACAGGAAATATAAAGGATATTTCATTTTAAAAACAGCTGCTAATGACTATAGCTGAGAGCAAACTCTAATGGTTCCACTCGAATGCCCGGCAAAATAAAGAGAGCCTGTAAAAATTACAGCGCTGCGTGTTTTTTTTTGTTCTCCTCTCTCCCCATTTCCACTTGGTCCACGTAAGATAATTAGTGTGAGCTGAAACAGCTTCAAGGTAATAGAGAGGGATCGGGAAAGACTCGAGATGGAGAAAACCTTCTTGAGCTGTTCCTTCTGGCCACAACAAAGGAGCAAAATAGTCCCGGCCGGCATGTCATCCACTGCAATTAACTGAGATTACATCAAGTGGGGAACAGCACTTCACATGAAGATACAAGGAAGGGGGGAAGGAGAGGGGGGGAGGGAGACATTTGGATGGGATTAATTGGTTTCCAGTGGAAAGAGCAAAGATCAGGTACCCATGTTTGAAAAGTACACACCTTGTTTAAGGGATATTGAAGTAGATCCAGGAAACCATAGACATAATGACTCATACTTTGATGTTGCAATTTAGTTAGGTAAAAAGCATTTCATCATGCTTATCGATTACCTCAAAATGGGATGTGGCAACAGCTTGACCTTCCGAATCACATTAAGATATAATAAAGCGGCCATGTTTGCTGCAACTGAATTGCGTTTCTGCACCTCAGTAAAGAGATATCGGCATCGCTATGAATGTGAATAACTCAATTTGGGGTCAGAGCCAATGATAGTTTGACTTCCACATAATCCTACTTAGCAGTAGGGGTTGCGTTTACGTAGTGCGAGTGTGATTACGAACCACGCACCGGAAAATACGTTGGACAAATTGTGACAGTTTTATTAACACATCAAGAGTTAATGGAACGAATTGCTCTACAGTTTGGAGACCATTGTGCCCAGAGAGGTCAGCAGGCAGGGGTGAGTGTGGAGGGACAGGAACAGGGGGGGGGGGGGGGGGTCCAGTGACATTTACACGGGCGAAAGGAGTCTTACCATATCATGGTCCGAAACGGGTCCAATACTAGTCACGAAAATGTCAGTCTTGACTTCGGTTACACGCTCTGTTGAAGCAGGAAATTGCCACAGTGAGTGACTATCTGTGGCATTCATTAGCTCCTAACTACCTGTTAATACAGGACCACCTGGCAATAATCTCTAATCCATTCAATCTGTTCAACGGTATTTTTAACACCTGGACACAAAAAAAATGATACACATGAAATTATACATTTTATAATGAAATTATAAATTTTTGATGTCGATAACCATAACTGCTGGTGTTGGTTTTAATGTCAGCTCCATCACCCGTACAGTGGAGCGACGTCCTAATAAATGTGCACTTTGTTCTGTTACTGAAAATGTGCTACTCTGGTCCCATAGTGCTGATAGCTGAAGCAACGTGTGTGTGTGTGTGTGTGTGGGTGTGGGTGCGGCTCTTTGGTTCGTTCCTTTTGATTCTGTAAACTGAAATATGCGAGAGCTTGATTTATGAACGATACCCGTCATAAGCCATCATTTCATCCACCAGGTCTGGTTTTATTCGCCTGTTTGATGGCTGGCGCATCATTGTGTGGGATCCTCGGTGCCCTTCACACGCCAATTCTCACATTATCTCTCGCTCCCTTTCCTCTTTTACTCTATGTACGCTCTCTCTTTCCATCTCTCTCATTTTCTGTTTCTGGATTCGTCTCTGAGTCTCCCTGCCATTTTGTCTTTCTCTCTCTCTCTCTCTCTCTCTCTCTCTCTCTCAAACAATGGACAGTTGAAAATAGAGTTAAGTGGAGTCCACACAATGCCACGCTATTGTACATTGGAAACGCTGGTTTTATGCCAATTCATGGTTCCACAAAGGCAGCAGGTGAATAATAATATTTGGAGTATCGCTCGCACGAGTACCACAAGTAAGCTATTTTTAGGAGTCCTTCAGGACAATATTTGCATAAGGGCAAAAAAAAAAAAGAAGAAGAATAAAGATTTAAGCAGTCACCGTAAGGGACAAAAGACATTCAATGACTTGGGTGAACTGACCTCCTAGTCCTGGCCTGAGGCGATTGTCATAGCCATCGAGTAGACTGTCTAAGATCTTGGTGAACACTGTTGTGTTATCTTTCTGTTCATCTGTCATGCCGTTCTGCCCAGAGCTGGCAAAGCAAAGGAGAAGATTTAAAGTCACAGCCGCAGTCCAATGGCACAATCAAAAACCGACAAAAGAGTGAATACATCATACAAACACAGAATAATACATCAGAAACAAAAAATAGTATCGTTAATCCGTGGAAGTGGATGGGAAACACAGAATGCATCGTGAATCAAACATAAATCCCGCACGACACTGACGCCCTTCAGCGTCAATGCCGATATACAATTCACGGTGTGTGACCATAAGGTTTCATATCGTATTGATATGAGACGAATGAACAAGGAATTGCTCAAAGATGAACTGGAAAGCCCCGGAACCAGATTCCCCCTGTATCCTCCCTTTGGAAAGAGTGGCAAGTGTTAAAAGTAATTTACTTAACATGTAAAAGTGGGCATTGAAAGAACATGCATGTGTGCAAACACACGCACATACACAGGAACAATCTCACACACACACAGAGGAGGAGGAGGGACAGAATAGAGGAATCATGATACATTATTTATACCGTAATATGGTCTCTTGGACCACAAAGGCCTTGCTGAATGTGCTCTTTCGACAACATGAAACAAAAAGCTTAGAGCAATGCCCAAAACAGTCGCAATCAGTAATTGTAAGAGCAGAGTTTGCAGCATCTCCATACATAAATATTTGATCGCACACATAATCAGGAATGCAGCTCCTAATTACATTATATAAAAGGCGGGGTGCAACAGGAAGGTATGTGGGTGTGTGTGTGTGTTTGCGTACCCGAGTCTTTGCGCGCATTTGCCGCACACTTGGGGTCAATGCAATTATGCAAGCTTGCATACACATTCATGCATATGTTTGCATGTGCTGAAAACAATCAGATGAAACTCTCTACCCAATGCATTGTATATTGCCTCGAAGCAATCATCCTCTCCCTCTCTTTAGGCCAATGGCGTTTTGGTTTGATTGCATGCAAAATAAACAGCGAGTGTTTGGAAACCAGCTCTGAAAGCCGAACGGCTCCAAGGAGACGGAGAGGTCATCGAGATTATTGAGCAGGGGCTTGGGATGGGAGGGAAGGACGAGTATGAGGGATGGCTGGAGGGAGAGTGGCGTCTGGAGACACGTGGAAGGAAAGCTCCAAAAGGACAAAGAAGAGAAAAAAAGATGCATATATAACACAGAGAGTGGAGGAGGGGGGGGGGGGGGGGTTATGGGGGAGACGAGCCAGGTTGGGGAGAGGTGAGCAAATTGTTAAGTGAGGTGAGACAGCTCAAGTTCAAAGCTGTAGGATCTGCCTCAAACCAACAGCTTTGAACGAGGGATGCGGAACATTTTGCTTCTTAAACAAGGACGCCGCATCCAGTCGCACATGGATTTGAACAAAAGGGGTTAATGCGCATGTCTATGCCACCAATTTCCCTTAATACCAAAGCCAGAAAACCAAAGCCAGCATTAGAAATTGAGGAAACTGTGATGAGCAATATGGTTTTCCTTGGAGGTAGCAGCATGGAAATACTCAAAGTCTCATTTATTTGTTTTGTTCAGGTCTGGAAAGCCAATAACGTATAAGCATCAGCTGAAGCTTGAACCAACAGCTATTTTAGGTCAACCAATAAGGACATTTATGAATACTTGGGGGGTATACAAACAGAATAATATATCCTTAAAAGAAGAATAAGTGACAATTACACTGTTTTGTAAACCAAAGAAATCATCTTTTGCTGGCTGTCATTTCTTGAATAACAGTCTGCAATAATTTACCTTGATTCAAGACACCGACAGGTTCAATTTCCAATCTCAAGAGCATAAAAATATATATTATTCATTTGTTAGGAATGAATGGAATGATATGGCCGATGTCTTTTGTTATGATTGCTATTGTTGGCGGTCTAAGCGGGTAGCACAGGCAGTGGGGGGTCGGGGTTGTATGTCAAGGAAAAGAAAAGAAAATGGTGAGAAAAAGGTGCTGTGGAAGAATACACATGTTTATCAGCCAGGGGCCACTTCCTCATAAAACACTGTACACCATCCCCATCTACAGGTCATCTGAACAGCAACAGTGCCGTTCACGCTCACTCTGTTTCCCTTTCTCCATTTTACTGCACGCCTCTCTCTCCCTTTCTCTCCCGTCACTCGGTTATCTAATTATAAGGCAACTTCTATTGTTGGCAACATACTGTAGCGGAGTGCTAGGTCTTCCTGATTACTGTCTTGTTGAAACTCTCCAAGGTGTGTACACGTGTGTGTGTGTGTGTGTGTGTGCGGGAGAGAGAGTGCATGATTTTGTATTTGGTCTTTAAAAAGGGGACTGGATTAAACATAAATCTTTGGGTGTTAATTGCTTTGAAGTTTGCAGTGACTGTTCCTGAGTAACGTAATCAGTACTTTTAGATTTCCTGTCATGTGTCCTGGACATCAAACCCAGCAGATCAAACCTTCCATTTGCATGTGAAAACATCTCAAACCTCCGCTGCAGCTGGGATTAATCAGTTAGATCAAATATGTGTGCAATAATGATGCACCACAGTGCATTAAATAGGACACATCACATCTGTGTACTGTATGTACTCAGGGCATTACTGCCTTAACATGTACTGTGTACAGGCGCGTGTTTTCCTTTTGTGGTGTAGCTCCTGTTGTCTCAAGCAGAGGAGCAAGCTGGACCATCTCAGACCATCACCATTCAAGTCAACTTGCTCTGACTGTTCTACGGAATTATTCAACCCTTCTGAAAATTCGGATCTCTTGAATTCCTCGAAGATTATCTAAAAGAATCACAATGGAATCAGAACTAATAAGATCTCAGGTGGTTGCATCAGCTAATTTTACTAATATTTGTCTTTGTGTTTGTTCACTATAAGGTTTTCAATGTCAGGGCGGTCCAAGTTGATCCAAAGAGTGGAGTCAGATGATGCTGTTTTAAAAGGTATGCTAATCACGTGGCAATTAATGCAGATGTGGAGACACCTGACGTTGGATCAAATTTGCTGCCACCTCTTATCCAATCAATCCCTCACTTTGTCCGCCTCTGGTTAGGTGGCATCCGACACCTCGGTGTTGACATTGAGGAGTGTGTCTGTACGTCGACCCTGCTATCCCTGCCAATGGGTGCACAAATCGGTGCCAAATATCCCGCTGCAGCAAAAGTCATCTACACGGCCCAGGTGTGACAACTGAGGATTTAGATGTTTTTCCACAAAGACAGCCAACCGAAAAAGGAAAAAAAGAATATGCTTTGGTAATGTCGTCAGTGGGTTTTTCAAATCCCCATCTTCTATCTCTGTGTTTCGCTTATTACATTGTCTCAATGCAATGATAAGCACGTGTCCTGTGGGGGATGCCCCAGTGGCAACCAGTGAATGTCCATAAGCGTGTAAGCCATTAACGCGATAAATAGGCAGGAAGCTGGTGTGTGTAATACTGGCTGCTGCCCTTGCTGGCGGACTGGCAGACCGGTTTACTGACATTTCTATTGTCCAGTTGACCCTTTGGTGGGCTTTGAAAACAGAATTAAAAGGTATTTGCCCTCTTCCGAAAAGTGCATTTACTATTTTGCCTGTCGCATGTGGTCTTTGCAGTTTGTTGTCCAAACGTAACTGCGTGGATTTGAATTTTTACAGTAATATCTCGATCATGAGAAATATTAAGAATTGTCTCAAACACTGCGCAAAACTTTAAAACCAAGTCATGTCAGCAGCGTGGCTTTCACACATTAACAATGACACAGGGACCCAATGGGATACACAGGCATGTATACAGATGTAAGTTGAAGTTTGTTCTTACCTTTTCCCACCCAGTACGCTGTTGGTGACAAGCAAGCCAGCCCACAGAAACAGAATGGCCGTCCTGCTCCGTCCACACATAGTTGCAATATGAGGACCTTTCACTGCTGGAGGTCAAAGAGAGACAGAGATTGTAACCCATTACCGAGACATAAAAACCAATTGGACCGCCATCAACCAATACTTTTCATCACAGCCAGACGCGAAATGAACATGTAGGTGTGCTAAACACACCAACAGCTACTGTGGAGGCTTGTTCTTGGAGAGATGCGTCTTTTTTTTTGGTTCTGCTTCTTTAACATCCCTTACGCATTCACTGACAGCACATGAATCAAACCAAATGGCCCTGCCACAACCAACGGGCCATCACATACTACCTGACACACGCACGCCTCAAAGATCTCACATCATCATTTTAAATTATGTGTCACATTGACAGAGACATACTCTACACCCCTAACTAGTCCCTGTGGGAGAGCGGGTTTTCAATAGCTGGTCAGTACTTCGATGATCATAAAGGGACCCAGCGGTAATACGACTTTTACAACTGACACTCAATACACACGTATGCCATATGGCTGCATCTGCAGCGCATAAGGACGTGGAAAAAAGAAGACATCGACCACATAACACCCTGTAGCACCTGTAAATGACGTGCAACGTGAAACGCGCAATACCGCAGTACCAAATCCCTCTCAAAGAAGAGTGTTTGCTTCCTCCACATTAAACTATGATGTCAGCCGGGTCATAAAGTATGTGAGCAATTAGCCTGCGCTACTGCTGAAGCGAACACAATGCTCAGGTTGTCGGTCCATTTTTGAAGGCATGATCAATATGTCCACGGGAGGACCAATTACTTACTTATCTGAAAGCGCTAAACCAGTATTTCACACACACACGACCACAAAATCCCGGCAGTGAAGCGAAGCCCACACAGAAGACAATGTCGCTGCTACTTGCTTGTGCCGTTCCAAGGTGCACTGAGAGCGGATGGAAGCCGGGGGGGGGGAGGGGGGGGGCGTGCAATGCTTTGCTAAAATGAAATAAAAATAAATCCTTTCGTTGACAAGGATTTGACGAGGCGGCGTGGAGGGATGATGCAGATTAACGACCGGAGGAGAAAATCCTCCGCGAGCCCACTTTCTAAGTTATTCAGAGGAAATCTCACCCTCTCCCCTGCACATACATACATGTATCCGGGATTGCTTGACATTTAGCAATGCAACCGGCATCCCTGCGAGGTCCGTCGAAATGCATGCATGGCGGTCCGATTCGTGCGTGGCGGAGTAATTAAGCAAATGTGCGTTGACGCCGTTGCAATCGAAGCGCTGTCCGTGGTGCTGAAATCAGGCGTTTCCCTTCACACGGATCTTGTGTGCCACGAAATGCCCCTCAAGCGGTCCAAAATTCTCGACGGCAAACACCCCCCCATCCCTCCCACCAAATACAACTCGTCTTCGATTCTAGCGGCGTCCAGCTACACAAACCTGCCTCTACTAGATCCGAGTGTTGCTCCCCTCTCTCCTTCTTCTGCCTGATGAAAAGGCGAGAACAACATGGAGAAAATCACTTACAGCAGACGAGTCGGGATATAGTCGGTGTCCGCCGGCTATATCCTCAAACTTTTGAGAATATATTTTATTGCCGGACTGGGTGAGAAAAAAAAATCCTCTGTGATCTCTGACGAATTTCAGCTTGAGGCTGGAGAAGCGGCTGCTGACGATATGCGCAGGTCTCTCTCACTGTTCATTGGTGGTGCTGTAGTGAGTTGAACTCTCTTAGTCTGTCAGCCCCCCAAAAAAAGAAAATCATAATAATTCTACCAAATTTAAAATCTGCTTCCGTGCAGTGAAGATCTCTCAAAAATAAATGATTTAGTGTATCGCTCGTGCCTGTAAATAAAGTGCATGGCAGACTGTGTCCAGGCTCAGACCATTTAATTTTGGAATAGGCTGTACCAATCTCATATAAAGACTAGCCCGCCCATTTCACATGCAGCACGTTTTAACTTCCACTGCTGTCGCCTTAATCTGTTTTCAGTGGCTGCTAAATAAATAAATAAAAAATCCTCTTACATGTTCAACTAGGATCCCTTGATTTCCCCCCCTTCCTCCGTGTCGCTCCCTGACTCATGCTGTGCTGTATGATTTCCAAGCAGAAACCATTGACATGCATCAAACGATTGTCTCGCAACCAAGACAGCTCTGGCACATTATGGACACGAGCGGCAGTCATGAAAACGGACAGCAAGTACTTACGATCAAGCGAAAGACGCGAGAGAATGAAACCCAGATGGGTGGCACGGCTCCGACACGCTCGCACACAAGCAAAATGGGTAAAAGACACCTCCGAAATGTTGAGAAAATCGTGTGTCCCCCCCCCCTCTCACCAGCTTGCCCTGTTGCAACGAGTCTCCCCCTGCAACAGAAATCCTCCTCGAATCACTCACCGTCTCTAAAAGCCTGCGTATCGCATCGAGACAACAGCACCGCGTCTCTGTTTACAGCCGAATATTCTGCTGCTACGGCCGCGCTACTCCAGACTGAGCTCAGGGTGCCGAGGAGCGCTGATCTGCGTGCATCTGCAAGGGAGGAACAAAAAAAAAAAAAAAAAATTGGGCTGCTGATAGCCTACCCGGCGTATATTTTTGTAGTCATCCGCGTATTTCAAGTTAAACTACAAATCAGAAGACATTTTCATCGCCGAGGACCACAGCGAGAGGCATACGAGGGAAACAAGGACATTCTTATGGGCAGTTCGCGGCACATCAGTGTAATTCGTGGTTGCATAACTCTGCCATGAATCCCAGCTGTTGATTTTGCAATGCTTTTGACAGGAGGAGCAACTCATTTTTCGCCTTCAGTTTTGACTGGGGGTTTTATTGTTCAGAGCCAGCGCAGGCACAGCGAGCTGGCAGTGGAGTCATGTCAGTCTGGTCTGCGGTGCAACGTTTCCTCTCCTTGAGTGTGCGTGTTTTTTTTTTTTTTTGTGCGCGCGGATGTGTTTTGTTGCCGACTCACGCGTGCTTAAAGTAGTGCGTGAGCGTGATTAGTTATGAGGGACGTCACGGGCTCGTGCCTCCGTAAAGAATGAGAGATATGTCGATATATAGATATGTATCGAAATATTTTTGACGTTTCGCGAAGGCTACAACAAATAAATAAGTATGAATGGTCAAAATAAGACAAACCCACGGACTTGACGTGGACTTCCTCCTTACATTCTCGTGCTCATTGCATGTCCATATGCTGCAGGCGCACGTGCATGTCTAAATAATGTCAACAAGAAAGCCCTCCGCCTGCAGATTTTACGCAACTGTAACGCTAGGCGAGTATCAAGCTGCTTCCCTTTCCCCAAAGCCGACGCCACCGCTGCATGTGACTCGACTGCCCCTGCGTCTGTGTGAGTTTGTGCACGCGCGGGTGCACGCGAGAGCGAGGCTAACCGACACGTGCCAGCGTGCGCGTTTTGTGTTAGCGCGCACACCCGAGACGGATCGCGGAGAGGATAAAAAACATTTTTTTTTTTTTTAAGTATACGACTCTCCTCTCTCTCCGCCCACCTCCTCGGGTTTTAATAACCTTCCGTTCCACCCGAGAGGAGAAAGGTCTCCGTGGGCAACGGAAGCTTCCGCCAAACCCCGCGAGTGATCAATGGAGACGAAAAATCCACTGACACCCCTCAAACAAATAAGGACAAGCAAAGGCGACCTGCCTTCCCGCAGCTCCGTCTCTGCGGGCGATGGGGAGCGGAGTGAGCAGTGGGAACGCGTGCGTGCGTGCGTTCGTACGCGCGCGCGCGTGTGTGAGCGCGGCTAAACGGAGGGAGATGGATGACGGAAATTTAGGTGAGAGATGTGCAGGTTATGGAGAAATAATCACTCGCCGGGAACAGTGCCTTTGAATTGTAAAATCAGGTATATTGACGGAATGCCCCCAAGCCCCTCCCCCCTCCGTTTGTGCATCCATCACGCAGTGATCATTTGTTTTGCCTCACACAAAGTAAGAGCATCAACTGTGGGGAAGTGGTATTCAGGAGCAATGTGCGGCAGAGTCACTCTGGCAGCAGCTTTAACGCGCGTGCGTCGGTTCTGTGCCCGTTTGTGTTCGTGTGCGCAATAAATCTTGCCGGCATGTTTTTAGTATAGCTTCCCATTTGACCTTTGGAAGTTATGACATTCACACTTTACTGTAACCCTGATCTGATGTGTGTGTAAGTGTACAACCTCCTCAGGCCGCCCTTGTGGAGCCTCTTCCCAGAGTGAATAGTACGTTCGACCCTGATGTTTTCTTCTTTTTTTCTGTGAAATCCCTGCTTCACAATACTCAATACGCACTACGGTTCTTTTTAGAGGCTGATGAAAGTCTCAGTTTCAGTTCATTTGCAGAATATAAGGTGCATTTTAAGCAGGTCAGGTGTAAGAGGGTTTTTTTTCTTCTCACTTTTATTTATTCATTTATTTTCTTGATTGGACCACAGCACTCTAAACAATCTGAAACGTGGTGTTACTGGATTGGAGATTCCTTCCGTCAGGTGTGCTCTGCTCCTCTGTGAAGCGGCCACTCAAGACGGCTTGCAGGTAGGACTCCAACTGAGCCTCCAGGGGAGAGAGAAAGAGATAGAGAGAGAGAAATGAACCCCATGTGCCATTCTTCAGCTCAATTACTGCAGTAAAGCTTGCTTTGTGCTTACCTTTTTGGCCCCTCGGGCTTTTGCTTTTCCCAGTGCCAGCCGGTTGGAAGCTGCTGCTCTGGCTCTTGAACCCGGACTTGGTGCCTCGCTGCTTAACAGCGTCTCATTTCCCTTCTCCTAGAGCTCCTGGTTTCCTCTGTTATCTCTATTCCACCATATCTGGAAGGAGCAGGCCAATTGAGACCTTCCTCAGGTGTGGATGAATCCATTTTCAGTGCCGAGAGGAGGAGAACTACTCAAAGCAAATGGGGAATGAAGGAAAGTAGATGCCCGGCATGCGGAAAGAAGACGATCCGGCCAAATGGCTGATGCCCTTTAAACAATTTGACCGGTGGACGCAGACATTCTGGCTGTGGTTCTCTTTTCACGGAGCACTAAGAGCTGACTTGTCTCAATCAGACGTCCTGAGGAATAAATCAGGCTTTTGTAAACGGGCAAAAGAGGGCTACCCCTCTGTGAGCTGCTCTCTGCAATCAGCTGGGAACTGGCGTCTCCTGTTTCAGGCCGGTGTGTGACACACGAGGACGCACACACGCACGCACACACACACACACACTTATACGCACACACACACGCGTTCACATCTTCACTCACTCATGCATTCTAACTGTTTCTGGACACAGACGTGTGCATGCTTATACTCTTTCAGTATAATTTTACAAAATGCTGATGGGTACGTTTCTTATAGCAAATAATAAAATCAGGGAGGTCAGTATTGGCATACTTATTGAAGTATTCTGCTTAAGATGTTTCAGTCATTCATTTTGTATCAATGCTGCCAGTACATTTATGAATCATTTGATCCTAAAACGTCATCAGCAGGTTTTCATTACTGATGCAAACAAACCTTTAACTGCACTGGAATGCACACATGGGCGTTGTTAACTTGTGTATTAATATACCTGTCAATCATGTGAGAGGCGTTTGCAAGTTTCAGTGTTTAACATTGTGGGGGTGGTACATTGTGTACTTTTAAACACATTGTGGGAAAAGCTACTTCTTTTTCGCCGGCGCAATAGTGTGCTGCACTTTGGAAACAGCCGTCTCTGTTCTAACAAATTACAGATTATGGTCAAAGTCTAGTCCAGATTTTTAAATTACCGTTTCTCTCCTCAGTAATCTGTCTTTTTCCCTCTTTGTTCTGAGAACATCGTTATATTTTATTTAATATCATTCATAACAGATTAAACTACCCTTTGGCCATAAAGCATTTGGGAAATAAGGTTTTTCTGTTGATCCACTGCCCAGTGAAATTAATAATTCCATCTGTAAATTATAATCTCCCAAATAACTTTACTTACAAATTAACAAAAAAAGGCTTAGTTAGAAAGGAGACGCACAGAACCTCCAACTCCACTGCTGCATTTCCACCGCTTGCTGTTACACTCACAACTGGTCATTACGGAACATTACGTTTCATTTAGCTGACACTTTAATCCAAAGTGATTTACATTAAGTGCATTCAACCATGAGGCCACAGACCCACAACAACAAGATGCAAGAAAGCCCAATTCGTTCAAAACAGCCAAACTACAAAGTGCACATAAATGAACGCTGCACATAAATCCTACACACGAATGCCACACATAAACACTACTAGTTGTTATCCTATAAGTAATTAAGGATTCATACATTTAAAATGTGTCTATAAACCTATCAATCTCCAAAATAATGTCCTAATTTAACAATTGTAAAAATAGATGCAGTGTAAGATAAACCGAGTACTTTTTTCAAAATGCACATAGCACACATGCGTGCATGCACATGCATTCTGAACAAATATTCATCTATTTACAACATATGTACACTGGTAAATATTTGGAAATAAACAAGCCCCGCCCCCTGCCCCAGGAGGCAAATCCTAAGCTAAAGCTTCAGATTCTGCAAATCTCTTCCGGCAACTGCACTAGGCAACTAGTTGACCTTGTCGCCCTCAAACCTCAAACATTTGGCAATGAAACACCATAATATATAAATACTGTTGGGATGAACACCAACATTAGTCACTGGTCCTCCCTATTTTTTAGAATACATGTATGTGCCAACCTGGTGTTAAGGCTTGGGAGACACACCCACACACAGTACACTATTGATTTTTCTGTACACTAAGACACCCCCATGGACTTCAGTGTTGTACTTGTATCCATGTGATCTGTGTGGGTGTGTACATGGATACATATACAGGCCGACCCTGCACACACATGTGTGTAAATACTCTGTCAGCTTCATTTCTCAGCATGCTCCAATAGTCACTTCTCCTCAAACCCACTGTGTAGACCCTAATATTCTACATCAACGCCTATGCAGACAAAGCAGGAGTTTCTCTTTTGAAAAATATATAGGCTATTTAGGCACACAGCTGGTACTTTTTCAGTAAAATGTAATGTTACACTGCCATTTCATGCTGTAGGATTCAGTAGTTTCCCACTCACTGGTAATAGAGTCCTTAACAGCGTCCTATGAAATCGTTTATATTCAGACTCCTTTTCATTACTGCTCCCACAGAGTCAGGAGGTGTAAGTCGTGTCAGTATCACAGAGGGATTATTGATTGAGCATCTACACTATATGACGTGATCATTTATTTTTGGGAAGTCATTGAGACGACTATAAGGAATCACAAAATGGTCACAAAGTGACATAAAATGACAGTAATACAGACCAGCTCTCCAAATTGAGTTAAAAGATTTTAGCAAGTGATTTATATTATTTTTTTTATTAAAATAAAAGCCTATTGACTGTAAGTGTAAGATGTCAAAGTCAATCTGATTATACTCATTTTATTAATCTTCCCTTTTTTAAAACTGTGCTCTCGTCTTACTTACTTACTTTTTATTTGTATTTCATCCAAATAGTTTTTTGCCTTGGATCGCTTGATGTTGTGCATCTTAAACCTGCTCCCCACTGAATCGTCCCGCTGTGAAGTTCATCTGTAGCTCTAGACGTGTGTTCCCAGCCTCTTCAATACAGCCTCTAGTGGCCATTAGATGAATTGCCTCTTTGGACACCCTGCAGATGCTTCAGATGCTTCAGCTTTCTGCGAGAACTCCACGATGTTTGTGGTCATCATCCAAATGCCTCTGTGGTAAAGAACACATCTGCCCACATCTGGCCCTGATCTCTACCTCTCTCTCTCTCTCTCTCTCTCTCTTTGTTTCCCCACCTCATCATCTCCAGGTTCACCTCCATACTTGCTCTTCTCTCTTCCCCCCCTCCAAAAAAAACCCCCCTGATGCCAGCCAGTGCATCCACTCTTAAACACATGCACTACAAACAGCACTGTGGGTAGAGCCAGTAGGGCCACTGAGCGGAGGCAGACCGCACAGCAGCAGCAGCAGCGCTCTCACTCGTCAGTTTACATAACGCTGATTATAACCCTGAGATTTATCCAACCAACGAGCAACAGTTTAGTTTGGCCTGGGCATTAAAATCTCAGCGACCATCTGTTCCACTGCTTAGTTGCTTTCCTTCAAATACTTTTTTTTTTTTTTCTCCGCCCACTGATTCCGGTGTCGCTCACACATCACGCAGCAGTAATGTGAGATTGCTTTGTGTCTTCCACTAAATTACTGCGCTGTATTAATATAAATGTTGATCCTTGATCATCATCCGGTGGAGATACGTGATAGGTAAGGCCAAAATAAAGTTTGTATTGTATATGGAGCTACACATTTACAGATAAATATATAGTAAACACTTTTTCTATTTTTTAGCAGCAGGTAAGTCATAACTCACCACAATGTATATCTTAAATTCACATAACTCTACCTTTACATACATGTTTGATCTTGTGATAAAAGAGATATTTTGCATGGATCCATCTTCTCTTTATTTATGTCTACATTTAGCATACTTTCATAATGCTTTTTCTTTCATCCCTTGCACGGATGTTTCTTTTAAGTCACGCTTATTCCTGAAATAACTCGCAGATGTTGAAAATGTACCTACTTACCTTTTCATGTCTCCATAACATAAGCGGACTGTACACATCAGTGTTTAGTGCAAGTGTTTATCACAGCAGGATTTGCGCTGATGCTGCAGCTGGGCTGCGCCTTTATGGGACAATTAATGTGTGATGATTTCAGTGGTCATTAGTGCTGTTAGGAGTTAACAGGATGTTATAGTTGAAGAGCTCTCCCCTGCGGTGGACCTCGCTTCTGTAGTGTCCTTCCTTTCGACCGATATTTCCTCAGAGTGCGGTTTACGCGTTCACATTACAGTAATGCATCATAAACTGTTATTCCTCTCCAGATGTGATGGAGAAATTGCAATGCAGCACCATGAATGTAACTATGGCGATTACACGGAATGACAGTTCCCCTCAAACATCCCACTCATCCAAAAATAAAGACACAGAGAGAGAGAGAGAGAGAGAGAGAGAGAGAGAGAGAGAGATGCTCTCTGATTGTTAGCACAAGGTAATGAAACACTGAAAAGGTGACATTATCAACATGTGGGCTGAGAGATTCAGACTGTTACTGCCTCTATTTCTGGAAGTGTAGGAGTATTTGTGTATGCATGTCTGTGTGTGTGTGTGTGTGTGTGCTGGCATTGTGATTGAGAGAGAAACGGATGGTGTCAGAGTGTGCGTGCATGTGTGTGCCTCTCTCTGTGTGTGTGTTTGTGTGCACGTGTGCAAGTGTGATAGAAAGAAAGTGACATAATAAAAAACTGAAAAATAAGGAGGGATCGGAGGGAAAATAAATATTTTTCACACATCTCCTACCTCATTAGAGCCATTCAGTCGCTGCGCAAAACTGTGAATTTGTGTGGAGGTGCTAATCTCACATGAAAAGTTCCTCTTAAATTCCCACCACGCAGACAAGAGGTTGTTTCTTTCTGGCTCGCATTTTTGTGATTAATGCCATGAGGAGTGTTTTCGGACCATGACATTCTGTTATAGGCCTGGACAACCCACTTCTCTATGTGAAATGAAGATGGCACACACTGCAAAAAACAAACATTTTACAATTCTCTTCTTCAAACCTCCGTCCTTCTGAAGATCGCTCCACTTTGCCACATTGCTTTGGAACGCTCACATATTTCCAACACCACCGACTCTATAGATGAGATGTGTGGAAGGTGACGGTGCTTTTGCGCTGCACTTTGAAGGTACCCTTGCCATTGGGTCTCTATGGAAACAGAAAAAAACCTCCCTATAGAGGTTATTTTATGTGAGACACGGTAAACATCACTGATACGGTACATTTAGCCTCCACTCTGTGTATGACAAAAGCCATTGTGAATGCTATATTCTAACAACAATATATATATATATAGTTTAAACTGTATAAACTGACAACTTAATGAACATATATAAAATGCTTACAAAATGATAAAATAGAAAGTTCTTTATTTGTTGCACTTTGAAGTGTTGAGCGGTGGTTTACGAACTGAGCAACACCTGCAAGTCAGGCTACGTTTTACAGCTACAGAGGAAGAGAAAGAACAAGCATTGTCAGAGATTTGCATATTTATGATATATATTTCTTCTATTTTGCATTATTCCAGACATTCTTACTTTCACGCTGCTAGAATGAGTGGATCTAACACACAGAAAAGCGTGCATCCCTCGTTGATCATCAGCACCTTTCCGTGGTTTTTTGGGTTAAGTTAAGTCTGAGTTGCTCCATTAGCAACCGGTCGCTAATTGAAACCATGATCACTGAGCTGACTGGACTGGAGCCTTTTGTAATATGGAAAAGTCTGAGAAACTGACCCAGGATTAGATTAAAGAATGCAACAAACCATTAAGGAAAATGGATCCGGTGAAGTGAAAGTCCAATCACTAACAAATCCAATTAAAAAGCAGTAGTCTAAATGCAACTTCTAAGAGCACTACTAGCCCCCCATCCAGAAATCAATAACTCACAGTTCATCCCCAGGTTCAGGGAGGGTTTCAAAATAAAACGTTTGATTTTGGCCAACCTTCTCCGCCCCCATGTAGAAAAGCATGGAGATTTGTATGAGCACCATTGCCTTGTGTCAGAAAGAGCCGCCCCGAGCCATGACCTTCGGACGCACATCTGTATTGACGAGCAGGAGACAGAAAAGCCTTCTGGATGTACAGCTTGCAGGAAGAACTGCATTGCAGCACCGTGAGATCAAGATGAGCTTGGTAAAGTAGAACATCTAATAAGGTTTTGAGATGTTACACCCATCACTGAAGAAAAAAAAACAACAGCTTTTGCTCCCTAATTTGAATTTATTAGAGATCCAGCTCTGACTAAACTGCTGGCATACATTATCATGAAATGGAAACTGTCACTTAGAGGTATCAACAATACAAAAACACTTTAAAATGGAAATTACAATAAAAATGGAGTTCAACCAATAGACAAAAAGTAGTGCACAATAGACCTCTAGCTGTGTGCCTGGTGATATCATCCATTCTTCGCTGTTCACGTCCAAGGTCAAATGCTTAATGAAGATTGATGTGTGTGTGTGTGTGTGTGTGTGTGTGATATGAACTTGAATAGACAGCACTGTGTGTTTGAATAAAGCAGCCCAAGGGAGTTTGTGTGTGACAAAGACAATATATCAGAAGTGTAAATTAAAGTCTGATAAGATGTCACATGTTTGCAGGCCGTGTGTTTAAGGCCAGATTAGCTCGTCCCAGCTGCTTTTGTTTAACTACCACCGAGCCTCCCGTTTCGGTCTCTATCGCCGGACGACCGTGATTGATGACAGGCGCTCAAACGCATCGGGGGGGGGGGGGGGAGGGGAGGGAGCGATGACCACTTTAGCTCACAGAGGAGTTCGGGTGTGACGGTGGTTTTAGGCGCCGTGGGATGTAGGTTTAAATTCTATCAAGCATCAATTCCATTTTGTGTAAAACGCTCGGGGTCGACGCTGCCTTGCAGTTCAAGCAGTTTAAGAGTCAGTTATTTAGATGACAGGATGCTCTTAATAGTTTTTTTTTTTCTCCTGAAAATCTGATCATTCATATCCCAGAACACATTCTTCATCAGGATGCTGTGGTAACTTCTCTGTAGGATATGTGTGTCCTCTAAGGTTTCTGTTGAAGGTTTCTTGTGGGACTCGTTTTTAACAAGTAGTCAAGTGACCTTTGCAATGAGGAGGAACAGGTTGTCTTTGCACAGTCAAACTCATTTTGTTAATATTGTTTGCATGAGTACATGTAAATGGCTAAAATATGATTTTTTTTTCCTGATCTGGTATGTTAAACCGTCATTGAAAGGATTTGCCTTATCAGAACCCGTGTTTTTTTATGACTCTGATCCACAATAACAATTGGATGCGCAATGCTTTATGAAATTAAAACTTTCGCTGCTTTTTCAGTAAAAATATTGCACATTTGAGGCGATTTTGGAAATGGCAACACTGTAATCCTCCCCAGTTGTGTCCTGTGTGCTTGCTGCACCTGTGGCGTTTCTCAAGCTATGATTTAGAATTGTCATATTAATGTTTTCTCTGACCTCCGGGGCCAAGACATCTATCTCTCAAGAGGGAATAGATTTCTGTAGGACACCTGGAGCCATTCACCCTCCTGAGATGACCTGTCCACCTCACGGTGACGCCACTTATGTTATGGATTGTCTCTGACCCTGGTGCACGACACCAGACACAGCTTAGGTTTAGCCGGAAAACGGCGTAGTTTATTTCACAAATTATCCAAATACGAGAAACAAACCAAAAAACGAGAACTGCCTCCTTAATTGGCAGGGGGGGGGAAAAAACAAAAAAAAAGGCAACTCCAAAAACTTCTCTAGTCCGTGGGCGCTCTTAGTCCAATCAAAAAATGAAAACTCACACGATACTCACAGGGAAAACAAAAACTCTGCGTAGGGAATTCCGGAAGGGTTTCCAAGAGGAGCACAGGGGAAGAACAATCAACCCTCTCTGGGGAAACACAGAGCACGAACTCACAGCGAGCCACTGGCAGATCTGCTTCTTAACCTCCCTGTGGGATGAGCTGACGAGCTGCAGCTGTGGCGATGAGCAGAGCGGCGTCAGGTGTGCGACTCTCTGGCTGGTCGAGCCCTAACAACTTATTTCAAAGTGAGTGTTAAAATCCAGGACATGGGTTTGGTTAAACTTCCAAGGTGATGGTCAGTTTTCTACTTTGAGACCTTTTAGTTTTAAAAATGTTTATAAAAATATTTTAAATATGTACTATTCAAGTTTGAGTATATATCAATAGTTTTAGTTAGTTTAGATTCACAGCCGAGTTTCTTCAAATTTGGCAATAACATCTTTTTCTCTAAGGCATAAAAGTAATTAGTATTTGGCGTTGAAACATCACTGTGCCCTCACAAAACACTTGTTGGTGATAACTCAAGGAAAAACGATGCTAATTATAAAAATCAAAAATCCTAACTGCATTAATGTCCAATTTGCCTTTCTTTTTGAAGCTTATCTCTATAAAGTCGTTGACTTTTGCCGCACTGGAATTCATCAAACCTGTGACCTTTAGGTTTCTGGGTACTGTCTATGCTATATTTCCTGGAATTAACTATTTTCCAGGCGTCCCTCTTTGGACGAGATGATGTGGTGTGACAGCTGTGCTTCTGAGGCCAATGGGGAAAAGGATGTTTTATTTGGTTTGGATTGAGTGTGAGATCTCAAGGGATATATGCTGATGTGACATATGTCAATGCAACATTGGCCTGAAGGTTCTCCTTGAAGGAGGCATTTACTATGGAGCACCGTCAGCATATTGGACCTGCATATAAATTGGTTGATGTAGAATTAATGGCCAGCAAACTCTGACAAGCAGACCCTCCATGCTGGGAAGGCGGAACATACGGAGGTTGTGAAAGCATCCTCCTCATTATAATTATTGTTATTCATCATTAAATGCACTGCATTTATTTATCATTTTTCCTTTCATCACACTGACCATGTTCAGATGCCTCCCTTCTCTTTTTATTTCTTTTCCGGCAACCTTCCTCTCTCTCTCCTCGTTCATACCCGCCACCCTTCCATCCACGCATCTATCCAGCCACCGTCCGATCATTTGTTCTTCCGTATACTTTCATCTGTCCATCCAGCCAGTCCTTTATCTTCCTCCCACAGTGTCCATTACCTCCGGGCTCTCATCCCTTATCCTGCAGTGCTGTTACAGTATGTGTCTCTCATCCTTTCCGCTCCCTACTTCAACCGCTGTGCTAATTTATCTTCTTCCAATTCCTTTTTTGCTTTGCCCTCCACCCAACAATTCTTCACCCTTAGTGTCTTCTGCACAACTTCCCCTCTATGCCCCTGACTGGATCCTTTCCCCCCCACATTTTCTTGCCTCATTGCAGCAGGATTATTGCTTCTCCTTCCTTTCCCTGAGATCTGTCACACATTTCACCTTTGACAGTATTCTTCTCACGTTTCATTTTTACGCCTCCATTACCTTTTTTGGTCCTCTTTTCCCACAAACCATTTCACCTTTTGCAATTTCCAACGTCACCATCTTCCTATTATCCATATTTATTATTCCAAATCATTGCCCTTTTCTACCTTTTTCTACTACCAGCAACTATATATTTACATATACGTATATATTTTATTTTACATTCCAGTTACATTTTTTGTGCGTTTACTGATCCTTACAGTGTTTTGTTATACAAATGTTTTTGTGTTACGGCTTATTCAACGAGTCTTTGCAAAAGTGAAAACATTTTTTGAAACGGCGACAGCTTGAAGACTTGAGTATACGATTTATTAATAAAATAATGATTAACAGAAACAACCCAACTAAAATGGAAGCAGGAGCGGCAAGATCTCTCAGCCCAAAAATAGATAACACCTACACAGCTTCGTGAAAGCTACTCAGACTGGTTACTAAAACACCTTCATCTCCTCCTCTGATGATGACTCTTTTGTGTGGTTGTGCCAGCGACCTTTTCTTCCAAAAAGAGGGCAAAGTCCGTGAGCACAACAGGCTCTGGCATTAACCTGACCTTGCAGACCCCCAGGGTTACCCCCAGGGTTAGGGCTAACCCCTAACCCTAACCCCCCCACACTTCAACTTACAATTTCTCTTGGACATTTGTTACTGGCCAGTTTTTTTTTTTCTGAGTTGTCAGGGTTAGGCAATCAAGATAGGTCAAGTGTCCAGACCTTGTCGACAAGCCCACCATTAATCCAAAACAGCGGAGCGTTGACCCATGTGACGAACACGTCTCGTCAGTGCTCGTCTTTGTCTTGAAGTAAGATTAGACAATGTATTTATGTTGGTGAGAGTTTTTTTTTCAGTAATTTCAACTGGGCAACATCTGGATCTCATTCTCCCTTTTTTTATTTAGGACAGCAAAATCAATATATTGTCAGTGACAAATAAATGTTTCCCTCGTTCTCTGAGCAAAAACCAAACTGCACACCCCTCTAGTCCCTTCATCGATGCACCTGCCAGTGAGACAAATGCAAACTACGATCTGCTATCATTTTAAAAAGTCCATCATCTTAAAAAATAGGTTGAAATGCAGAAAATGAGATATTCATGATTTGTTTAATCTACTTATATTCTAAATAAATGTGTCATTATTTCTTAATCCCTTATCTACTAAGCAGCCTGATCAGCTTCCCTGGGATCGATTGCTTTGGTCTTCGCCATATTCTGGGAATTTGCGGGTTTTCATCATTCTAGTAAGTACGTCTACTGAGAAAACACCCCAAAATCGCTCTTGTGATTGATCCTCCCCCTTCGCACATATGTTAATGTTCTTCTACAGTTGTCCAACTTGACGTGAGAATGCCTATGCCGTTTTTTTTGAGTAAGTTAATACAGAGCAGAGTGAAAAGTTTATCCGCGCTCTAGCGCTAAATTAGCTTGTTAACTAAGTTTCAACAGGAATCGTCACCGAGTGGTGTGCATGTAAAGATGCTGATTATTCTGTTATGCTCATTTTGTAAATGTTGATTCTATTAAATATCTTTATGTTTACTGAGGAAATGCCATAAAACCACTGTTGTGATTATTTCTCCTCCCATTCGCACGGCGTAACACCCACCAGTTTGACAACATGACATGTGTTATTCTTCCAACCTTTCCAGTTGCTCCAAACACTCCCTCTAAATCTCCCTGACTCATCTATTCCCCCTCTTCTCCTTTGCTTTCTCTCTCTCTCTCTCTCTCCCAAAGCCCATCCATAACATAAGTGCCCCGCTCCAGTGAAGAGTTTTTTATGCCCCCAGACATTCTGCCGGAGAAGGAAAGACAACCTTAGGCAGAAGACTCTGAGTGAGTAAGCAGTTCAATTAGCTCCTCGGCTCCGGACCCCCAACATCAAAATCTGAGGTGACGGCCATTGTGAGAGGAACCCAGAAGAAATGCCCATTTGACAAACAGACTGATAACGCTGAAGCAGGAAATAGACCCCGGTGTCTGTGTGCTAGAAGTGAAGGCAGGAAAACGCCAGTCCCTTAATTGAGAGGACTAATTAAGAGGACATTATTTATTTGTCCTCTTAAACTATCGCCTCCTTAACTTCGTTCTGAGAAGCCAGCAATAGACAATAGAGGGTTGTTGTGGTACTCAGCGGCCACTTGCAATGTAGCAGTTGAGGTTAAATAGAGCGTGTGTTGCTGAAATTGACTGTGTTGTGCGAATAGCCATTGACAAAGGTCACACTTAATGTTGCAACTGAAGGGAAATGCATCATATCAAAGCGAGTTTTTATGTTAATCACATTTTGCCAGGTGACCTCTGCTCATCAGTGCTAAATCAACGGGTTTGTGTTTTGAGAAAGTTCAATTATAATTCAAACTTGTTGGCACTGGTGTGTGTGTGTGCAAAGCAGCAGGGGATGGACCCAAATGCAAATTTTCTGTGATTTTTACTTGCAGATTAGTTCATTAGATTAGTATGTGCTCTCTGGATCACCAACCTAATCCTTAAAACGACATTTCATTTAATCACATTTTTGTAGAAGAAGAACCCCTTTTTGATTTATTGAAACAACCGTACCCGGAGCAAGTCAATGTAGCATCACGTCTTCATCACAGACTGACAGAGTACAAGGGGACCTTAACCTGTATGAATACACCTGGGCTGATTGATCACAAACGGGAAGCGGGTGGGTGGAGCAGGTCAGGCACCTCCAGGGCGGGTGAAGGAAAGTGAGCACAGGTGAAGAGGTTGGTGGAGAAGGTCAGGTGACTTTTCTTGGACCCGGGGGGGAGGGGTTTGAGTGACAAGCGTAAAAGTCAAAATGGTAAAATCGGACAATTGGAAAATCGCCCACAAACCACTTTGAAAGAGAGGCCAGAGAGGCATATTTTCAAACTCATTGTATTTAAAATGATTTACATATGGGATTCACTGACAATTGACAAATTTTTTCATGTTTGTTGCTGCTGCTAAACCAAGACATCACCTCTCCTGTTGAGTTTGCCACAGCACCATCCTGCAGCACTGTATTATTTCCACCTCACCCCAAAGATCCAAATAATTTAACTCAATCGTGACGAGCTGTGCTGCATTGTATTTAGGGAGGATTGCGTTGCAGAATTGTAATGGCCCCACTCTTTATTCATGCAAATCTTATTTGGATCTTTGATTAAAAGTCAACCAAACGTGTGACCTTGTGTCTCAGTTACAGTTCAGCTAGAAAAAAAGAAAGGACTGTTGTTGATTGTTCAGAGATACAGCATGAAGGCAAAGAAATAATAATAACACCAACAATGAACCACTCAGTTAAGAGTCAATCAGTAATAATGAATAGTGAAAAGGCAGCGTAGTGCGGGATGCTGCTACTTGAGTGAACAGATCCTGTGTGACTACAACAACAGCAGCTGGTATGAGGTGTGGGAGAAACGACTCAAAGTTAGTCGCAGAACAGATGGACCAGCTGGTCTCCGTTGGTTGGTAACCATGGTAATTTGCATTTGACCTTATTTGTGTCTAATATTTCCAACCGCACACCCACAGCACCGAATGCTTTCTATGACAATGTCGGCATGCCCTTCCATACTTGTAAACAGGCTTAGTCAGGAATATTTCCACGTAAGCCAATTCGTCTTGGCTATCAAGAAAGAAAAAAAAAACACGTTTTGGCCAATTTCGACAACACACGTGTTTACACACACACACACACACACACACCTATTTCCAGCAGGACCAACTGCTGTGCTCAGTGTCACGGTTGCCACGATGGTCCTACATGCTTTCTGAAGGGAGGTTTCTTGCGATTCAGCCATCGGGACAGAAAATGTATCCTTTGGATGCATAGCGTTGTTTGACAATAAAATAAAATAGTTCGCTGCTCAATAATTCAACCCACAAGCGTGACTTTTGAAAATGCAGATTCTGAAAATGTTCAGGGAATGCAAATAAAAAGGTCAGCAGCATCCTGCTCCTTATTTGTAATGACTACTTCACGTGTCAGGACGTCCACAGAGATTAGGGCTAAATGTTAAATGTTGCCCGTGTTGAGGTTTCCAGGTGGCCACTTTAGCCGATAGGGCTAAAATGCATCCATCATTATAGTTTTCTTTTTAGAAGGCCTTCTTTAATGATTTCTCCTCAATCAGTCTGGTCCTTACTCATCCCATCACAACCTGTCAATAACCTAAAACATGGCCAATTGAACTGTATTCATTTTAATGAGGCGCCCGCTGCCAAGAACGCAGCTTTTCCTGCCGATAAAGATAGTTTCCCTTCCTAAGTGCATGAAGCCTGAAAGCTCTGTTGATTTAATGCATAAATGATGGTGCCGTAATATAGTTAAGGAGGGTATGAATAGTTTATATAGCTGTTTATAGTGCTCTGCAGGTAAGAGGATGTGTGTGTGTGTCTACTAGTATTATTTCTTCCTCACGCCATGCACGTTGACATGTATGTATCTATTTCAAACAGACAAATAACAAAATACATGCAAACCACGATAATGGGTTTAGATTGGGACACATTACACACGGGCCATCAGCTCTTCTCTGGCTCCACCTTATCTGGATTAATGGCAGAGTGCGTCCACAGTAGTGCATATCTGCAATATAATCTAGATGCTGAGGTCACACCAAGCTGCTTAACAGCACTGGTTCCTCTGTACGTATAGTGATCGGCTTTTCCCATCACCCTCTTCTCTCTCTCTCTCTCTCTCTCTCTCTCCTCCTCTGCTGTAATCCTCACAATGAAAGTATTATGCCCACGCTGCAGTGTTAGGGGTTAGACTATGCTTTCTCAATCATGATTCAATACAAATCAGCCATTTGACTGATGCCAAAAAAATCATTGCAAAGATAAATTACGATGATTAAGTCATTGAATACTTTTATTGATCATCATTCACTACACTGGCATTATTAGGGGAAAAAGAAAATAATTGAATCCACTTGAAGTGGAAAATGACGGAGGGTTAATATTGTGAAATGATTTGTTAGGATTAGGCTAGAGAAGTATCTGCATATAAGGTTAGAATGATTAGAATGAATGATCATTTGTGTGGAAGTGATGACATAAGCTGTGTTTGTCTGACCCATCTGTGTCATACTCCCACCCCTCTGTGGACTCTTATGTATTTCCACTTTTCATTATATCGTGTGAAGTCAAAGTGACCTACCGTTGATCAATGGCCGCACAGCATATTTCCCAAACCTGCACAAAAGTCATTGTGTGAGCAAATGCAGAAATATCCATATCAATTATTCACCCGGATCATGACTATATTTTAGACAATTATTATTGTTTCACAGGATCTAGTGTTTCGGGCTCAATTCACTGCATTTTATCCCTTGGATTTGGTCATAACTTTGAAAGACTATGAAAAGAAAAGAGGTGAGGTGTTTCACAATGATGTCATTGTGTCCAATGTACATAGTCTAGGATCAACACAGCAGCAGATGCTTTGCATTTGCAAACACAAAACCAAACAAGTGAAGACCTTTCTCACCTGGTGAAAGGCACTTCAGCGTGAGGTGCAAAAGGTGTTTGTGTAGATGGTGCAAACAGGTCTGCCGGGGGAATACATCTTAGGATGTTGCCACCACAAATTAAAGAATCAGATGTGTACGGAGTAGTTTGTTGAGGATGAGCAAAAGCCTGGTGCAGAAGCTGAGAGGTGACCTTTCACCCCCCGGCGTGGGACACCCAGTCGTTGGTACCGTGCCATCTTCTCCACAAGCTCCGGATGACCCTTTTTTGGGAATAAGAACAACTTGGTTGCTATGGTAACTCGAGCCGTTTCAACGATATGCTGTTGCTACACCATGTAGACTCTACATGGTGTAGCAACAGCATATCGAAGAAACTGGTCTGTGTCAAGCCAGTTTCTTCCAAAAAATGAACTAATTGCAGGTTTATGTTTAAGTTAGTGGCCACGTGGTGATGACCGTTGCTCTGCTTGTAGTTCCGACTGTGTCCACTTTTGGTTGGAGTCCAAATATAGATCCCGATTCAGACATCATTGTCAAATAAACAGAACAGAAAGACGCTTTCTGGCATTCAGAACTGATGGTTTCAATCTCCATGGTCTTTTTTTTTCTAAATTTTTTATAAAGTCCAAAGGTTATGATCGAATTGTAGTTGACATTTTTTCAACAAAATTCAACAAATTGATCAGATTAAAATCCAATGTGTTTGCCAATCATTTCCAATGGGAAAAAAAGGACAAATGCCGTCAATACAAACCTTTTGATTTGACAGCAAAATATTAATTGGAGCTCCTCATCTGCCCCTCGTGGTGTTTCTGTTCCAAAAAGCGTGCGGCGTGCTGTAGTACATGGAAGGAGGTCGCTCGTCACTGATTCTGGGGTTATTTTTAAACCGGCCCCTGTGTGCAGGTCTAATCAGAACAGGATGTTCCTCATCAAATTAACCAGGAATATATTTTCACGGAATGAGACTGGGCCCGTGTACACGTACCCTACCATGACGTAGCAGACTTATTAGTGTGGATGTAGGTCAATCACGTGAGTGGGCTTACCCTACCGGGTGGAGTGTCGCAATGTTTCCACTACAGCTGACTATCAGAGGAGGTTAGTTGCGTCATGATGGAGAAATAACACACAAATATTTGAAATGAATCAAATGTTTATTTGATTCAAATATTTCAATTTTCCAATCAACTATATGTAATAAGGAGGTTTTTACCATAACTGTAGTTTATTAAAAATAAAAATTCAATCCTCCTACAAAAAATATAAACAGTAGTTTTTTTTCCTCATGTTATTTCAGGCTAAATTCCTATACTCACATTGAGCAGAAGGCTGTTGTATGAGCAGGACGTTTAACAGGTAAAATAGATGACATTAATCATGCTGTCATCACACTCTACCTGCATTACAAACAGGAACGTAATCTACTGCCACAAAACAGTCAATAGTAATTCCGATCCGTGTGGAGGAAAGCACACGCTATGCCTCAGAGAAACAGGGGGGTCCACGGAGTTGAATTGGATTGAGTTTCAGGCCGTCGGGTGTTTGCGTGGCTCATTCACACGAGGGATAAACACAGCGAGAGAGACCGAGTCTGTTCCCCATCTGTGTAACACGCAGCGTTCCGGGTTATTGGCTCCTTTACACCGTCGCATCCCCCCCCCCCCCCCCACCCCTCCAGCAACAGCTTGGCATGTCAGGCACAGGAGAGCTGGTGTTCTGCCTGTGCCCCCCCCCCCCCACCCTTTTTCCTAATGTATCTATTTATCCAAACATCCTACCCGTCTTTCTACCTTAATGCGTCTTTCTCCACCTGGTCCGCTCCACCTGGTTGCTGCTGGCCGTCCTCTCACCTCTTCTCCGTCTCCGGTCTTCTGTCCCTTCTATCTTCTTCTCCCCCCGGGGTCGACGGCGTGGAAAGTCGATGAATCCGACAGCCTGGCGTCTGAGCGAATCCGACGCGTTTAATACGGCGCCCGCTGACAGCGCTTTGGAAACTGTTCACAGTGGAGGAGACACTTTGGCCCAGCCGCCCTCCATCACTCCGCTGTCAGTGTGTCAGGGTTTGTTCATGTGTGTGTGTGTGTGTGTGTGTGTGTGTGTGTGTGTGAGTGCGTCCAGGTGTGTTTCACACCAGTCAAAGGTCAGCACAACAAGGCGCCTTCCTTTCACATCCTCCCGGTGGCGATGCTCACTTCCGCGTGTCATCGCGTTTCTAGGATCGCACAAAACAAATCGGACTCACTGTGAATCACCTGGTGGGGGACTTTGGGGTCTTTCACAGCCTGAGAATTGTTTGCCAAAGCTAATAATGTGCAAAGGTTTGACGTGATTAACGCACGTCACTGGCTGCTCAGTCTCAGTGTGGCCTTCAATTGAGCATCAACATTTCACTTGAATTTCAATTGAATTAAAGACACACATATTTTAGAGGTGTTACGTAATCGATAGATTGGGATAGGTCTGAATATAAAATGGGGTTATTTGCGTGTCTTTTATCATTTATGTCAAAGAAAAATTCAGAGAACTTTTAAACAGTTACAAAGTTGATGCTTTGAGATCCATTATTCAAAACCAAAAATAAAACGAACAAGGTTAGTTACAGTATTCAGCTGTGTAACTTTACTTTAATTATTGCAGAGTTGTTAATGTCTGTAAGTTGTTGTCATGAATTAATCGGTGTGCTGTTTTTCTGCTCATATTTAGGCCCGCATGAAGATCTCTCTGCAACGTTACATATGTGCACACACACACACACACACACACACACACAACCTTTCTACATATCAGCCTATACGCGTGTGCGTGTAGTCAAACTGCCTGTTTAAAGAACATATGGTGAGTCAGTGTGTAGGAGTTGAGCGCCAGTGGGAGGAGGGAGCGCTGATGGGTGGTGAGGAGGAGGAGGAGGAGGAGGAGGAAAGAGGATTCAGGTTGTGCACCAATAGGTGGCACTCTACCCTTTCGTGATTGGCTCTGGTGACCAAAGACATGCACATGTGTTTGCATCCAAATGGCACGGGAACTTTGATGATGCAACTACCTTTTATTCGGGACTGTGGTTATTCCTGCTGGCTGCTCTTAGTTTAGAAGAATAGAAGCAAAGCAGAGTATGATGAGAGTGTGGCTGGAGGGGGGGGGGGGGCACTCTATGTTATTATCTGATGAAGTTAGTAGCTCACTTTACTTTAGGGCTCAATGCATGAATTGATGTGTGGAATAAAGTGGATTAAGTGAAAATAACCCCATAACAAACAAACATTGGTTGACTTGTTTTATCATTTGGAATATGTACTTCATGCATGTATGTTTGTATCTTGATAAATGATGGTTTCTGTGTGTGTGGGCTTACAGTGTCATGAAATGTAATGAACTTAACTTAGTGTAATGCATTCAGAGAAGAAGACATTGTGACTCATTTACATCAATGTGATTAAAAACAGGTTTCTCATGTCATGTTGCATCATTTCTGGGATTCTCTTTGAGCTAAAGGACTCACATTTCGTACAGTGACATTCACATATGAAGTTCACATAATTCATTTTCATTTTTAATATTTATAAACATAATCTGGCTTTATTGAACATAGTATTATACAATCATGGGGGAAAAGTAAGTGTGTGTGTGTGTGGGGGGGGGGGTGTCCATCTATTCACAGGGGACAAACGAACCGAATGCAAAAACAAGCCTCCCTGATGACAACTAATGGAGAGGAATGTGTACAAGGAGAAAACGTGGGAAACGAAGAAAAGTTTGGAGTCTTGTCCTTCAAACCAGAACAAATGTGAATGCGGTGCATGTGATCTTCAAGCGGGGGTCGTACAGTGAGATACAGGCGCCTACATCGAAACGTAATCATATTCACAAAATATACAGGTACAAATAATAATGTAGAGCATTCATCGTCTTCTGAATTGTGTGCACAATTTGTAGGCATTCCTATGTAATTTAAAAAAAGAAGAAAAAAAAGGAAGAGATTAACTGACTAAATGAAACAATCAATAAAGCCTGTGAAACGGGACGAGGACGGTCCATGGCCTCTGTCGCCATAGCAATACAATTCTATATCCTATGGAGCTCAAAACCTTCTACATTCAGCGATCCTAACAAGCACACAACAGGGGGCAGAGGTCATGCAAGTGCGGTTCTGGCGGCGGCGCCACGTGGGCGAGCAGCTAGGCTGGGGTCAGGAGGTCAGATCCGTGTGTGTCGCTTGCAAAAGAGGAGCTCACTCTGTCATGGGAGCACACGTCCATGCACATCCATACGGTCTTATAACTACTACTGTTTCCTTCGTCCTCAGTGGTGCAAATGAAAATGAAAACATGCAACAACTGTCCTTAGAATGAAGAAATCCTTTGATCGCCATGGTGTTGTCAAACGTTTTGCCTTTTTACGTTTTTGCGGTATTTCATGGATATTGGATAAAAGCAATGATTAAAAACCATTGCCCATTGGAGTGATTGTCCAATAACTTGATGATTGACCCGTTTCATGAAAGGCTTCAGAATACGGTATCGAGCAATGGATCCAAACCCGAATCAATGTTGCATTTTTCTGCCGTTCAATCTAAATATTTTATGTGCATGAGGAATGGTTCAATAATGCATTATTTATTAATCAGTATTGTTGAAGTGAGCTCTACCATTCCATTCAAAAAGGGCTCTCAGGAAATACACATGAATAAGAGCGAATGACGAGTTCCTTTCCAAACTACAAACAAGATGTAACATCGACTTTTGGTGAAAACATATGTCCCTCAGCATGAACAACATTTATTTTGAAAACATGCAAATTTTTCCTCCTAATTTTAACATTATGTGCGAGTTTGATTTTTCTTTAGGATCCGACCCCCAGTAAACAACCACATGTATTGTTTGCCGTTTGATTCCATTTCAAAGGGTGCCGTGTTAATAAGGGACACCTTTAATGAGAACGTCCTCACCGGATGATGGATGTCGCGAGGAAGCAGTCACCAATAAGTTTATATTTAGACACCGCATGGTTTATGTATGTCACACAATCTGTACTTAATTAGAAGCTCTGCACAGAAATATGCAAATCCACACGAGTGGACTATTTCTGAAAATGTGTTGGTATTAGGTGTCTATTTTTTTTTCAAAAGAAGCCAATGCCGTTGTCTCAAAAGATAATTGGCAACCAGTGTAGGAATCCTTTAACTCTAATTAAAACAGCTCCAATAAGTATTGACAACACAAAAGAAACATGATTACAGTTATTGCGTAAAAATGACCTAATCTTCTCTGGGGAAGGATGACAAAGGCTGCTTCATGAATTGGTGCTTCGGTGGCTTTTGGGCGTCTTTTATGTCATTCAGTTGCTGTAAAAATGACTCTCTTACATGAAATGAAAAAGTTTTGCGTGTATTCCTCACTTGTTCCGTGGTACCGTGTCTTTCTAATTCTAGATCGATCACAGATTTGAGCTTTGTATTTTCATGATGCTCGTCTGTCACTGCGTTTCTATTTAATGGAAACCAAGGAGCTATTTTCAGTTTGATTTTATACATGCACATTTCTCCATCAACACATGCACGTGACAGTTAATAACCAGACCCATGTGTCCATGAAAACCCCCTTTGAAGATTTCCTCTGACGCCACCTGTCCTCCACCAGTGGAGGGAAATTAAGCCAATGTATTCAAAATGAGTGGTTGTAGGGAAAGAAAAAAAAGAGTAAAAAAGAAGAGCTGGGGGGGTTCATTGCATTCAGCGGGTTGGGTCATTCCCATCAATGTGTTCTAAGCATCATAGAAAGACGCGTATTTTTAAAAACAACATGCAAAATCACTACGTGTGGAACTGCATGCGTGTTGCGGGCTTACAGCTATACAAACAAAAATAAGTAGTGCCTCTGGTTCTGCAGCCCAGCTTGCTTAGCCACTGCATCTTGCCCCATCCAAAAAAATGGGGGAGGGGAATAAATAAAAGAACTGAGGGACACACAGAGAGATGCTGCACTACCTGTTTGAGATGATTCCAGAGCCCGGTGCCCACAGGCTCTGAAGCTCCCAGGTTAAAGTTGGTACATCTGCTCTTAAAACACTCGCTTTCCAAGGGAGTTCTTAAAAAGAAATACAATGCACCCAGGCGGCTTAAAACAGTGTCTGTCACCTATCGGTTGTGTGTCTGTATATGTGTACGGAGTGTGTCCAGGAAGACGAGCCATCGGCTTACACGGGATCCCTGTGAGACAGAAAGGAGAGGAAAAAAGAGGCGGGATTAGTGGAAAGAATTGCTCCTGCAGAGCGTGTGTCTGTCAATAAAAACCGAATCAAGACCAGAGGAGAAACAGTGGCATCGTGGTGGGTTTCTCTCTTTGACTTTGACGTTTGATCATACTTAATCATACAGAAAAATGCATACACCTCCTCAAGACACCTACTCGCTCTCGCACGAGTCCACATCTGCCCTGCGCGGCGCACGCGGCTCTGATGTAACCACCTGCTCCAGATCAGTTTCACCCAGAAGCTTGGCATCGGTTCGAAGGCTGATTTTTTAAATTTGAATTCATTCCGTCCCCTCGCTGCCAATGTTGTTCACAAAGACCTTGTGAAGCTCGCCTAGAAACCCCTGCCAGTTAGTTCACACCTCCACATCCTACGCCCGATGCGCTGAGGCAGGAGAGACTTTTTGACAGCGCCGAGAAAACACTTTCAGCCGAAGAACTTTTCTTCAGCACCAGGCACCAGGATGGAAGAACCACTAAGGCCAAACGTGGGACTAAAACGCTGATAAATAAACATTCGTTTGCAAATGAAAACATTTTTGAAACACTTTGCCTGTGAGAAAATGTGTCGTTTGCGAGTGGAGTCGTGAGTAACTGATGGCGTAGCCCGGCTCAATAGTGTACGTATGGTGTATGATTTATGTTATATATTCTTAGTCTGCTTTGTTAAGGGTTGTGAATGGAAGCTGCCGTCTGCACGTTGCTGGAAATAACGTTGGCTCCAAGGATTCCACCTTTACTAGATAACTATATTGTTGATTATATTATTTGAACACTAGGTACTTTTAACCAGGACCAAGCTTTATTAGTAAGTGAAATCTCATAATTATATTTGCTATCAATTAAAAAAAGAGCGATCAGTACACCGGCGTACACCGGCAAGTCATCGGATCTGTGACACACGCGCACTGCTGAACTTTTAACCTTTTTTCGTGATGGGCCCATGTCTCCCCAGACGACGCCGCCCTGCCCTGCGGCTTGGCTTACGATGGCCACTACGCATCGGTGCGCTGGGTAAAGTAGACGCACGGACACATTTGCAGAGTCCTACGGAGACGCGATACCTGGATGAAGGATGCCGCGCGGATGAGATGGAAGGGCACCATCTCTGCTCATGCTGCTTTATCAAAAGAGGAAGCACGGAACAGGCACTTCCCCGCGGGATGGAGAGAGAAAGGGGGGGGGGGAGCAGAGAGAGAGAGAGAGAGAGAGAGAGAGAGAGAGAGAGGGAGGGAGGGTGTTTGAAAAAAAGGGTGACGCAGAGATAGTGAGGAATAGAAGAAGCATTGGAGTGGAAGTGATGGTAGAAATTATCAATGTTTACACACACACACACACACACACACAGGTCCATGTAAGCACAGGAAACTGTGAGAAATTGTGCAAACAGTCAAACTAAGTGACAGGGGTGGATGAAGCAATTTCCTCGCGAAACATGATAGATCGGCACAGGCCGCTTTTATTGGTCTCCCTCACTCCTCGTCTGAGTGGCCGACAGTTGAATGATCATCGCAACACATTTACGGCTACTGACTTGCAGTCGAAGAAAAAAAAAAGAAAAAAAAGGGAGCCGAGTCGAAAAAACAGCGTTTAGTATTTTTTTTTTTTGATTTACGACCAAAAATGGGGAAGTGGTTTTTTTCACGCCCGCTGTGCCCACTCGGAGAAACCAGTCAGCCAGCCAGTCTGCAGCCAGCCAGCCGACCAGCTGTGGCCCTTGATGGAAGGAAGTGTTTTCATCAAATTGGTTTCCTTCATGTCTTGCCCTGAATGCTGCTATTCATTCAAATAGCCTCCAGTCGGTAGGCACATTTACACACTCGTCCCCGTGGATCCTCACAAAAGCGCGCGCGCACACGCACGCACACACACACACAAGCAAGCACACGTACACCTGCGCGCACACTTACAGAGAGTCTTGTCTTCTGCTACAGCTCATCTTTGCGGGAGGGGCCGTAAGCGGGGGTCAAACGACGCCGTATATATTTATCTACCTGGGGAGAAAAAGGGACGGCCCGCTTGCATTTAATTGATGTGATGCGCGGATCTGACTGAGAACCGAGGGTTTGCTCGTGTGGGTGGTACCGGATAGAAATAGCTACGAAATGTAAAGTGTTAATCATGGAAGCGCGAAGCATCGTACGGCGGGCCGTGATTCAGGGAGGAAAGCTTTTCATTTTCACAGCGGCAGTCACCGGTCTTGTGGTTATTTCCATGTTGAAGATCTTCATTTTCATGGTGCGAACGGTGTAACCAAAATGCAAGTTATTTACACTTTGTTCGGGGTCTGCTTTCCTCGTTTGAAGGCCCCATCAGTTAAGAGAAACCGTCGAGACGGCGCCACAGAGAGGGTCAGTCACGCAGAACCACCCCAACGCCGTCACGTCATTTGACTCGTACCGGTTCAAGGCTCAGAGCCTTTTTTTTATTTAGAAGAGAGAGCAAGGCAAGGAAGGAAAGGAGCTAAAAACACGCGTCTGTCTGCAGCGTTTGGGCTTGGCACAAATCCCAGTGGCGAACAAACACACCGATGCAAAAAAGCCGTCTCCTTCTACCCGGCTCCACCATCAGCGCTCATGTGCGAGCAGCATACGTATCTCGTTGTCATCAAAAGACCAACGAGGGCTTTCACCTGTTTGACGGACACATTGTTTGGCAACATACGTGTGTCTCAGTTTTATCACCTGAAACCAAAAGACACCACATGAGCATTTACAGTTTGCCATGGCGACGACGGGAGCTGCGCTACCAGGTATCACACACGTGATGTTTCAAAAGGGTTTGGCAGCAGGAGGAAAGCGGCCACTACGGTCTGAAAGCTCTTTGTAATCACTTTCTAAAACGTCCAATAGGGGTATGCCAGAATAATAGTGTAATCTATGGCAAGCAACTGGCCCCTTGAGGCCAAATAGGCTTTTCTTGCAATCCTTAAGACTATAGTTCCCTGTGTGAGGAGAGCAGACACCTACACCTATTGGCACTGCACAGTCAGCATTGACCCACAAACGGCCTGCTGCTGCGGCCCGCTGGTCTCGTGTTGCAGTTGTCAACTAAAACCCATGTGTACATCGAGCCTTTGACCGCCCGTTCCACTCCGCTGAGAGCCGAAAGCGTGAAATAAGACATACATGAAAAACACAACTCTGTGCACTGAACCATTTGGTGTTTGTTTAAATATGGCTTGTTGTGCTCCCAAACGTAATAGAATCAATTTGCAATCTAATATACAGTGTGTCATGTGGCTGTTTTAGACCAACTGTACGAAGTGCAACATCATATACACACTGATAACTTACTGCACGCCTCCCTCTCTGTGGTCACGTCTCTTTTTTTCACACAATCCATATTTTTTACGGTTGGTTTCAATTCATTATGAAATAACCGACAGGTTTAAGTAAGGTATTAAAGATTCTCACATGTAATATAGTGATAATGGTATCAAACCGACATTATTAATAGACACTCATGTACAGAACTTGTGCGCATGTTGTATGAGGCATGAAATCTCCTCTACGCACCTGGACATCTCCATGGTGTCCTTGGTGAGATAGACGATCCAGTAAACCAGGTTGAAGGCGCCAAACGAGAGCGGGAAAAGGATGCGGGAGTATTTGTCGATGATGCTGGTGCCCGTCAGGACGTTGTTGTCCGGCACGGCCGAACCCTGCTGCAGGAAGGCTTGCGCGTTGACAGGTGGGTTGGGAAACGTTTTGGCAGGGCGGTCGAACAGCGAGGCGGAGTTCATCCTCTTCTTCAGCACGCTGCTGGCCTCCTGCTCGGAGAGACGCCAAAGGACAAATGCGCTCAGTTGGAATCGGGGGAAACGGACAATGAAGAGAATTGTGCATGATAATGATATGAGGGGCATTATTGATCAAACAAGGGCTGTGCGCTTTCCACATTCATCAAGTCATCATGTGGAAGGTTCTAAAATATTGATACTATGGATGAGAGTGTGTTTAAAACGATGGAATGGAATTTATATCAACACATTAAAGACATTAAAAAAGAAAAAATGATCCCGACGTCAGCGCCATGTCTGCACATCTTTCAGGTGATTATTGCATGTGGGAAATGTGTATGTTTGCAAAAACTGTTTCGGAAACCAATGAGTTCCACGAGCAATTAAGCTCAACAAAGGAAATCGATGCTCTCCTGTTTTCCATTTGATTTGATTTCCATCAACCCGCTCCATGAAGATAGATACAGTTATGGGAAGCAAACATAACTGTATCTATCTTCTGTATCTAAACATAACTGTTTGCTGTTTTGTATATATATATATATATATATATATATATATATATATATATATATATAGAGACACAGTGGTATGGCTCATCAGCTTTCAGTAAACCAGTGTGATCTCAGCACACGGGACCCTGCTCCAGCAGTTGTAAATCAGCTCCAGGACGTGTGCGGATCGAACGGGAGGATGCATCTTGGAAATGGGTCAAGGACCTTTGTGCTGACTGTAGCGGCTGGGAGAGACACACTGAAAGGGAGGGAACCATTTTTTATTTCTAAAAGGAAAAAAATTGAAATTCTATAAACTACTACGTCAAGGTGAGATAGAAACATCGATTCTTGATGAATCACGTAAGACGGGACCGTTAAAGTTATAGTGCAGATGTGCATAGTGTGACATATAAAAAAAACAACAACAATCTTATAATGATTGGAAGGTGTAATGTTAAGATATATTTTGACTCCACGTGGGAGTACAGCCCCGGGCCAATAAGCAGGATGTGCAGCCCGTTCTCATCCCCGGGTCAAATTGTGCACATTTGTCCCGGCGCTCGGTGTACCGAGGCTCACGGGCCTCACGGGCCTCGCGGGCCTCTCACGGGTCAGCGCGCACGGGGAGAATGGACCGCCGCAGGAGGAAGCGTCCCTCGGGCTGCGGCTTGGGACGAGGTGTGAATGTTTTTGTCTGCTCCTTGGGAACTTTGTGAAACAATCAAAAAACACGTTTTAATTCTGCCGACTTTCTCTCTTTCTCTCTCTCTCTCTAGTTGAGCCGTAGAGGAACAATTCTCTGTGTATTTTTTTGTCAAAATGGAAGCCGTCCCTAAAGACACGTAGGATTCCGGTGAATAATTCCCTTTGATAATCATGAAGTCTTACGGGACCGATATCTGGAGCACCCATATCTTCCACATGCACACCAGAGACTAGCCTCATAAAAGAGTCCATTATTGCCAGTTCAGTACAACGTGTGGCTCCGTTAACCAAGCACAGGGTTGTGTTTGTCAAATAAAACATTAAAGTTAAAAGAATAATGAATAAACTGAAGTTCATATAGGGCACTGACTCGTCCCCTTTAGACGGTGGAGCTCATTCTGGTCACAGTGCATGGTCTTTATTTTCTCCAGACTATAGTTTTAGAGCAAAAATGTAACTTGTGAGATTTAGGCTGGATTTGTGAGGCTACAGGATTACACGCTCCTCTACAGGTTGAGAAACTCTCAATCTATTCCAATCCTCTGGCTGGGGGGGGGGAATCTTCCAAAAACCCGTCTTGGCTAATCTCAACATTTAACTACAGAACTCAAAGTTATTGATATCCCAAAACTTACAATATTAGCAAATGCCTTGATTTAACCAAAAAATAAATTTAGAATTTTAAAATGATTTTATATTTAATTATTAAATTATTAGTATTACTTTGTCATCTTCACAACGTCAGTCTTGATCTATGATTAGAGGATGATGTAATGGTGTATAGCTCGACTAAATATTATACCAAGAAATAATCTCAAATAACCATCCTCTCTCAGTTCATGGTACCCATAAAACAGAATTATTTTTTTATTATTTATTAATATATGATTTACTGAGGGTTGACTACAAAAGGACAAAGAGAAGGAAGTTAAGGAAACGCTACGATCTCCAAGCTTCATTAGCTCGAGAAGGTTTCTTTAAGGGATGAAGTACGTGTGTTCATCAGCACTTCACTGTTGACACCAGCAAGACTTTGAATGCATTGGGGCCATTTGAAAAGAAGGGATGGAAAACAATGCATCGGGATTCGTAGAACCCCAGTAACTGGGACACTGAGACACTGGGGAGGGGCTGCGGGAGGGGGCTTACTCATCACTCAATTACAACGTTTGCCCCTATACTGAACGGGTGAGTAATGTATACCTCCTGCTGCTGAATGACTGCCCACTTGCACATTTACCTTCTCAGGAATTTAGTATGAATGTCCGTTATTTTTTTAGTGAGGGAACTAGGGGAGGAACTACTACAACTCAGTTACTATTATTATTATCAGCAACTGTTATGCTTCCATGTAGCTGTTTTATTTACAATAACAACAAGGCTTCTTCCTGGTCCAATCCCAGAGGGAACATCTCCTCTTCCCTTTGCAGAACCACTTTCACACAGCAAGGATGGGCATTGACTGATGGATGTACGGATGCTTGTCCGGGTGTGGGTATCGGTTTGCGTGAGTGGGAGCTACACGTAAGTGAGTTTTATTATTGTGTGTGGAGGAGAGTTTGTGAAATAAGGTTACTACGCGCTACCGACATGGTTTGGGAGATAAAGCACACGGGCTCATCTAAGTGTCTGTATATGGCCTTAAGGATGATGGAGGATGTGTATGTCAATGTATTTAAAGGAGGTAGCAAGCGGTGGCTACATATAGTAAATACATCATCTTTACGCTACTGTGGTTGTTTATTTTTTAGAAAGGATACAGAATAAAACTGTACATCAGTTGGAATTAACAATACAATGTTCTAAGACTGTTGTATGAATGATTTTTCTGTTTAATTATGCTATTCCTTATGCGTTACTGCACCAGCAGGATGAGCAATGAAAAGGGAGCGATTTTCTAATCATTAGTATTAAATACAAATTTGAGGTTACCCCCTTTCACAAGATTCTCTAAACACCACCCTGCATTCCGAACATGAAGTGTGGAAAACTAACAACTCCTGTTCCTCTTAGTCATACATGTTCACGTTCAAATGTGAACCCTGGTATAATATTACCCCCACTGGCTTCCAGTGGCTCGCCCGAAAGGGAAACTATAAAAACAGCACTCTAAAAGTGTGATGACATAACGCTATTTGCAGTCTCCCTTACACAAGGCCTGGAGGAAAAGTCAAATATTACAATGATGCTTTCTCTCCATTCAGAGCGAAACTAACATCTAAATCCAATATTTCACCGCTCCACTCCTTTGCCTTTGCTGAGCAAACCCTACCATCCATATATTGCATCACTAATAACCCCCGACTAACATATAAATAAAAGATTAAACTTCTAAATATACCCGGTGGAGCTTTTTATCCACGGGCGCAAGTTTTTGATGAATGTTTTTCCACCTCTTATTCACGTGAATGAGCTGAGGTCCAAAAGGGCCAACGAGTAGCGCACGGAAGCCGCACACCGCGCGGGTCGCGCCATCAACCATTAAACGGCTCTCTTTAAACGGTCCCACTGATCACAGAACAGAACACCTCCACAGGTGGCTGTGGGTGCGGCACATCTGGCGGCAAAAACCTGTATCCCGGAGCTTTGAAAGCCGACGACTCTCAGGACCAATTAATCGGGGACGCTGTGACAAATGCATGCAAGTCGAACCTGTCCCCGGTGCAATCGGGACGTGCCTATAAATAAAGCGCCCTGCTTTCTCTCCCTCGCCGCAATTCTCTCCCACCAACGTTTTTTTAAATTTATTTTCTGTTTATTTCCTGCACCACACGCTGCACCGCCTACTCCCACGAGCCACTGGAGATGCATGCCGTACCCTTTTCCCTTTGTGTTTACATTGGTGCATCAAGCTCATTTAAATGAAAGATCCATCTGGTTGCTCTGAGGTGTCCTTTCCTCTGGTGGCATCACCTGACACTCGTCACAGGTAGTACATTCCAAAGCGTGGCCGTTGGGTGGCTATTTCTGTCCCCAGTGGCGCACCATTGTGTTCCTTTCCCTTTTCTCTGTGTATTGAAGAGTATTTCCTCCTACATATTTGTTGAAAGCAGTCATTTTTTCCGTGATGCATCCCTCCCACTCTCTCCTCCTCTCGGTGTATCTCTCTCTCTCTCTCTCACACACACGCACACGCACGCACACACACTCAACACAAAAAACAACCCCGTTGGTCCCTCACATCCATCTCTCCATCTTGCGCCCGCAGAAAACCGACTGGGCAAGCTTTCTCAGCCCCCCCCCCCCCCCCCCCCGCCCCCTCCCCTCCTCCTCTACTTGCTGCCCTCCTTCATGTGAGCCTGCAGTGATCTGCTGGATATTCCCTTAATCTGCGTCCCTTACGTAATCTGCAGCGACATCGTTCACGGAGCCACTGGCTGTCTCCCCGTGTCACTCTGTGGGCATCGCCCCGGTTAGAGGACTGGCACAGAGGGGCGGATTGATGATGGATCCGCCATAGATGGATGGATGGATGGACAGGACATCATAGAGATGGGACGGTTGAATCGGCCGGAGGTCGTGGGGGGGGGGGGGGGGCATGAATTGCTGCACATTCAGAGGCCTGTGTGAGGGGTTTGCGTCCATGTGAGGGGCTGTGAGGACAAGCGTGGATAAAGTGGTCATTGTGGTGTGTGCGTGTATCCGCCCTACACAATCAGGGGAAAAGCGAACGCTCAAAAAAAAAAAAAAGGCTCAGGAGCGATGGCCAAGAGATGTAACAGGATGAGAGAGAGGGTTCAAATGAAGTGCACCACAGGCGGCTGGAGAGGAGGGATAATGTTACATGTGTTGGTGCAGTTTTTGTGGAGGAAAGAAGGATGACTGTGGATTAGATGGAGGCCGGAGTGTATGACTTGGTTGGGGACGGAGCAGAGGATTAAAAAAAGAAAGAAAAAAAAGCGTACACAGTAGAGTGTGCCTTCCCAGAAAGAACTTGAGAGCAAGTCAAGAAGTAGAAATTCTACATGACTGATATAAAAGTATAATAATCCATCTAAATCAGTCAGAATCAAGCCTCTCTTCACTGCGATGAAACGAGAGAAGAGGGCAACCCACAATGGAGGGGATGAAACAAATCAAATCCCTCAGCAAACACGCTCAACTGGTGGAATGACTGCAAAAGGTTGCACAAACGATGTGTGAAATGATGGAGGCCATCAGAGGCCAGTGACTGTAACCACCGCCTCACACAAAGACAAATGTCCAAGCGCAATTAAACGGATCATATTCTTTAACGATCACTGTCCACATCATTTCACCCGTTTGTATTATGTCCATAATTGCTTTGTTTTTCTCAATCCACTTTTAATTTGATGTGCCTTTGCCACACAGCTTTGTTGACATGCGGTGGCTAACGAAGCCAGTTTGAATCGGTAAAAAAGAGGAGAGCAATTAGATTGTTGCGTCGTATAAACGCAAAGATCTGAGAATGAATTTAGATCGAGGGAGAGGCGAACAGACGGGCAGGAGGAGAAATAGAGGCATGTTTATCAAGAGACAACAACTAAGAACCAGAAAAAAAAACAAAAGGCACGAGGAAAACCAGACGTATAGAGCGATGGTAGCGATTCATGCCAGAATCCAGAATAGAATCGAATACTCAGTACCGCAGGCTACACTGGCATTAGCTTCCCTCATTTGGGTTTGCGTCTCGCCCCAAAAGGACAGAACCCAACCGCGGAAATCACACCCGATGGCTGAGTCATAAGTCGGTCCAACCGGCAGAATATTTCATGAGCACGTTGTTGGTGGAAAGTTGTGTGTAGCGGTGGTTACACAGCGAACCGTAAATGCTTTTAGCTGGTGCAACAATTTCCAAAAATGTACACAAATATATTCACGGTTTACCTGAAGGATCTGACTAATCCATATTCAATCCAAAAAATGGGCCTGGTCAATTTGGATCAAAGAATTTTGTTGTGCAAAGCGGCAGCTGATGCTGAAATAAACCTTTTCTGCAGGTGCATCACCAACTAACTAAGAGTAAAAGCACATCATAGATAAGTATAGAAGTATTAGATAACGTTGCTAAAATTGGACTTGTAGTTTTAAAAAATGTCTCTAAAAGTTGTTCTTAAACATTACATAAACAAACTACATGTCCTTAGTCCAATACAGGAGAAAGTATCTCAAAAGGAGTACTGACATTTCAACAGCAAACTCTAAGCACTTTCAGCTAAAAGCCAAGTGACGAATTGTGTTATTTAGCAATTTAGATGTGTGATAAAAAATCCAGAAGTGCGGTGGAGCCAGCGGAGTGGTTGGCTGAAGAGAGGTAGAGGCATGTAATGAGGCCAAGTGAAGCCCTTTTCATTTCCTGGGAGTGCAGCATCAACTCTGATCATCATTTATCACAGAAACTCTGAGCAATTTGTAAGGTCTCTACACATCACCATTAATCCCACCTCTGCGTGTAATCTAGATTCATAAAACAGGAACAAAAAGTGAAATCATCTTCTTAATAAGTTCAACGAAGCATACGATTCAAACGTAGTGTTCCATTCAAGCGTTGAATCCCAATATTAAGAATGGAAACGACCCTAACGGATAAAGGACTTGATTTTGACCAACTTTCATTTGATGCACCTAACGTTAAACTCACACGTCTGGTAATATATTTATAGTCTTCATCCCCAGACAGGATGAAACACGGCCGGCCAATATCTACTGACATTAAAAAATAATAAAAATAAAAAGATCAAAACTCACTCCCTGACTAAATCTCTCTCGTGGATCGGCCGATGCGATCTGACTAAACAATTCAGCCCACTTTATCACTACTTTTATTTGCCCGTCCCACACTCCTGATAAAATCATCAGACTGTACCTCGACTAAAAACACCTGCGAATTATACTTTATATAATGTGACAAGTTGTAACTCTGCTTATTAGAGAAAATTTCACTTTCTTTATGCTTCTTGTTCTTGAGTTTGTATCCCTATGGTGAAAGTGCACTTATTGCACGTCGGATAAAAGCGTCTCACTAAATGACACTTGATGTAATGATGTGAAAATGACACCAGGGAATGGATTTTAACATCTGCATTTCAACATCAGCATACTCTGCCATCCCGTTAGTCTCCTTCCCATTCACACAGGCGTGAAGTCGAGCCACGGACCCATCAGTGGATGCACGCAAACGCAGCGAGTGTTTCTCACCGAGGAAACGTCCCCGTCGATCCCCGCGGGCGCCGCCGCCGCCGCCGGCTGCGCAGCCGCCACCGCCTCCTGCGCCGCCTTCAAGGCGGCCGCTTTCTTCAGCTCCCGGTTGGCCTGCAGGGTGGAGAAGTAGTTGACGGCCGCGAACTCGATCAGGGCGGAGAAAACGAAGGCAAAGCAGACGGCGATGAACCAGTCCATGGCCGTGGCGTAGGAAACCTTGGGGAGGGAGTGGCGGGCGCTGATGCTGAGCGTGGTCATGGTCAGGACAGTGGTGATACCTGGAGGAGACACGGGTAATGAGTGCACTGTTTTGGAGTACAGTGAGGCAGAATGCTGGCTTAGGAATACATGTTTCTGATATTTTGCTTTAATTTTCAAGTGTCAAGAACGATAAAAAATGTGTGTATGGCGCTTTTATTTTTTTAATTTCTGGCAATCAAGACGCCTGATTATGAGACACCATTGCAATCACCTCTGTTGGGACGGACACATCAACACACAAGTTGTGTACGCTATAGCCAAGTGGTTTACCTAAAATCAATAGATCATATCAGGACTGCAAGTGACAAACCATTCGCAGCATTTTTGGGGGAAAAAAGCCATTTTGGTCTTTGGAAAACAACCTTTGTGATCACTTCAGCACGGCCGAGATAATAGCAGCTGAATCCTCTGTTGTTTCAGGATAGATTAGAGCCAAAGCACCTTAACATGAACCACAATGAACCATTAACACACGGTTTGAAAAGCTATCACCACTAAGATTTCAGGATTTTCCTGAAGACCCAGTTTGTGAAATCAAATATACAAGTATGAAACGATATTGTACTGTATTAGTGCCAGTTATAGAGCTCGGCATCCACAACCCAATATCAAACAAATGGAAGGTTTGAATAACGTGGTTTATGTTTATTTCAATTTTCCCAATAGTGTATTAATCAAGAAGAATCCTTATTCAACCAACGATGTCAGGCTCAAGCAGCTTTGCCAAAAAGTCACTTCAGCTGGAGATAATCCGTCCACAAACAGAACGACCTGTGCCCCGGCACGACAAAACAAAACCCAAAAATCTGTCAACATTCTCAAAGAAATCCATTCAGTAGCCAGTAATCCAATGACCCCCCCCCCACACACAAAGCCTTGACTCATATGTGTTTACCTGCTAATAAGCAGCACCTCACAACTGAAGCGACGGGTCAGATAGAGAAAATAAATGATGAATCAAATGATAAGCAACATTGTTTTGTTTTTTTGAGTTCTTTTAAACTTCTGGCTGTTACTCAGGCCCCAAAGATCCTTGGAGCACTATTCAATAACGAAAAATCTATTAACACACGATGGATTGAAATGAACACAAAAGGAAAACTACCAAAAAACACCTACAAAAACAACTCTTAATCACTAGAAAAGAGATTCTCCTGCATCTTGGCCCGGATTCTAACCCCATTAAGTGCAAAGATGCTGACATTGAACCCCTCTTTCAATGGCCCATTAGCAAAGTACATTTCGAACTCCTTCTCATCCAGCTAAAGGAAGCAGAGAAAAGGGGCCCGGGCTTTTAGCAAACGTGCTTGTGTGTAAATGTGCAGCGGTGGGAACTTATGTGGATTTTAATGCACCTCTTAATGTCTCAAAAGCACGTTCGACACAACACTTCTCGAACAGTTCTCAAATACAACCTCCTCCAATAGCTCAGCCAACGGCGAGTGTCTCATGCTGAAGCACAAGTTGAATGACTGCAAAGGGAGGGAGGGAGGGAGGGAGGGGGGGGGGGGGTGGGCATGGGAAGAAGGCCTTTAGGGTTACGGGTGGAAAGGAGTAGGAGTAGGAGGGAGGGGGACAAAGTATAAAGACGGTATAGAAATAAAACGCTGGGGGCATTTGTGTGCCTTCACGTGAAAAAAAAATGAGAAAAAAAAGCAAGGCACAAATCAGGCCGCACTCAATGAAGTCTGTGAGACGACCTGCGCTCGAGGGACGTTCCGCTCTCAGAGGGGCTTTGGACGTACGATGAGTTGACGTTCCGTCAGGGTGGAGCACATGCAAACAGCATGTTCCGTCACACACGCACCACTGGGAGCGGGAAGGATCTTAATCAGATAATGGCTTTTTTTGATAAACCAGAGAGAGCGAGAGAGACTCGTCGTCCCTAAAGGCCTTTAAAGGAAGGCGCTTAAATTCAAGTTACAAAGTTTATCAGAATTTCAAGACAAAGTTTGGATCTGTGAATAGCCAATAAGTGGATCTTTGGTAAACAACCTCTACAAAACCAGCCAGCGTTACCCTCGGTTGGCCTAAAGATCCTTTCTAACAAATCCAGAGAACAAATTGTTTTTTTTTGCTCCTTATTTTTTCCTCGCAGAAGGAGAGAGAGGTTAAGGACTCGCAGCAGACTTTCATGCCAACACCAATGGTTGGGATCCATCCTCTGAAAAAGCGTCCGTGCTTGTTAAAGCGCCGCGTCTCGCTCGCCAAAACAAGCACAAAATGACAGACCCACGAAAAATTAAAAAAGGGGTAAAATGATTAAAAAAGGGAGTGGAATGTTGCACACTTTGTCGGTGATTGTGCGCTTACTTTGTCCCTGTCTCTTTGCCTCTCATTTCTTTCAGTCTCGTTCTCTCTTCAGTGTGTCTCTGTGCTCCGGAGGGCGAGAGCTCGGTGGCAACTGTAGCGTGATCTAACGTGACCAAGTGGAAAACCTGTGAGTGCTTCGGGAGCGGGCCGAGTAAACATCCTCTCTCTCTCTCTCTCTCTCTCTCTCTCTCTCTCTCTCTCTCTCAATGCCCGGCATGACCAATTCTTTTTTTTTAAAAAGGGATATTTATTCCCAATTAATTCAGCTCCACCACAGTGGAGCAGAGGAATGGAGATAATGAAGAAAGGTTGGAACGGTACACTGGAGGATCCATAAGAGGCACAGCATGGGGGAGGGGATTTACATTTTAGAAAACACTATACTCCTTAGAAAAAAGTGAGCAAATCATAGTATTGCAATCTCAATCCAAAAATGACAAAACAGGAAAAGAATGAGCAACAATATTCGTCTACTTCCACTGTCATTTATATCTACATTTATTTCCCCTTTCCTTTGAAAATGGACTTTAAAACTTTAACTGGAATTTGTTTGGCGTTCGAGTAATTTCAAAGAAATCTTACCAAACACCGTCCTCGCTGGAACGGATTCTTTATTAATCCAGAAAGAGACTTGGGCCAGAATGACGGTCATGATGCAAGGAATATACGTCTGAATCAGGAAGAAGCCCATTTTCCTTTGCAGGTGGAAGTGGACCGTCATGATGACGTATTCACCTAAGAGAGTAAACGCCAAAGGCAATTGTATTGCTGTCAGTGTCCAATCCCCGATTCATCAACACAACATTTGTAGTTATAGTTAACACATATAACTATGTAAAATATCTGGTAATGTATAATACAGGATACCTACCCTAGAGATTCCAAAACATGTCAGACATGTCACTAGCTGAGAATACGTTAGTTACCTGAAGGGTTTTTTATGTGAGTACAATCACATGCTGGAGGTTGCAAAGCACAAGCTCTCCTCACCTGTGTTGGACTTGAGTCTCTCGCTGGACACCGTCAGACCAATGAGGTGGTACTGCAACAGGCTGGACGATTCCTGTGGCACCTCCACTGAGGACTGGGGGCCTTTCTTCCATGTGTACACTATTTCGCTCATGGGGTAAGCATCTGCAGAGGAAGGGTGACAGCGTTCGATCAAACCGTCTGTCATCTGAAGATTTCATTTTTTTCATCACTCTGAAAGGGTTACCTGGCAAAGAGAACAATATGTTTGGTTTCTGGCTACAAAAGCAGAGGTGATTATTCCAAACATTAGAAATGAAACAGCAATAACTAACATCGATAAAGCAAGAGAATGAAATAAAACAACCAGGACTGAAAAACAAACAGTTTAATACAACGAGGGTCGTCAGGACAGTTTTATCCCGAAGGTAGTTGAGACGAGTCAAACTGACATGTTTTGACTCTACGCACTTGAGATCAGTTACTTGAGGACAAAAGACAAAAACTAACTCACAACTCCCGAACTTGAGCGGACAGGCATGGCCGTCCATGGGGAAGTTCATCAGTCGCATGGGACACTCCGCATTTATGGTTAATCTGTCAGAAGAGAGAAGAATTGAAACGAGGGTTTTATGTATTTATATATATATATATATATATATATATTTGATACAGTGTTGCCTGTAAAGCAACTTCTGAAACCTGTAATTATGGTGCGATGCAGTGCAAAGGCTGAAGAAAACATGAATAAAATAGAAATGTCAAAGAATTTAACTGAGCCTTTTGCGAGGAAATATAAAAACACAGGTTTATTGGTTTGGATCAAATAAAATAAAAAAGAGATTAAAAAAAAAGATCACTGAACTTATTCAGTGAGTATTTAAAGTAAAGTTGATCCATTTAAATAATCTAAATTTGTGCCGTCAGTAATTTGGAGGGATTATTGTTTTTTATGCTACATTGGAACGCAGCCGGAGTCATGTTTGTTTGAGTTTGCTTTCCAAGCTTGTTTTCAATATCAGATGGCACACATCTAGTTTTTTTTTTTTGGAATGGCACTCTACGTTTTTCTTTTTGATGTCCGTGCATATTCTTGGATGCTTGTTTGTTTGATTTGCCTTCCAGGCTCGCGCTCTATTCCGGTCCTGGCTTGGCTCGGAGAGAGCTCACCGTCCGGCACTCTTACCTCATGGTGTAGAGGATAGTTCCGTTCTGCATGATGCGGAACAGCTTGTTGGGGGTGGTCATGTTGTGAGAGATCGACCTCTTGCCATTCCGGAAAAAGGTGTCCGGCGTCCAGATCTTGCTGACCATCAGGTTGTTGAGCCGCAGGATCTCAATAGGGCCCTCGAATTTCAGCCTGTCGTCGATCCAGGTCTGGCGAAAGAAGACGTCCATCGTGTATTCCTGGATGGACGTTAGAATGTGGGTTAACGATTGATTTACAGCCACAGCTACTACTACTACTACTACTCCTACTACTACTACTACTAGCGGTCCCACTGCTGGTGCTACTATGTCCACTTCCCCACGGAGAGAACGGCAGATGGGTTTGTGAGACATTTTTTTTGTCGATGGACCATTGATGTAGACCTTTGATTTTCTGTGTCTGGCCCATTATTCTATTGCTGCCATTGCTAATAGAGCAAAATGTTTTTTTTATTTAAAATATTTTACTATCAAGACATTCACCTTTTGTTGTTTGGGAGTGGGAGTTTTAGATAACTCCAAGCATACAGACTCGAAATTGATGATTTTGAATGATCCGACACATTAAATTCCTTCAGCGCAACAAAAAAAAACAACCCACATAGTTTGTAACATATATGTTTGATCATATTATCTCCCATTAATAGAAATCCAGTGCATTTGTGGTTTATTTGATGATGCAATCATGGAACACTGATAGGATTTAATCTATCTGCAGCCAGTCGGTGATGACTTGGGATCAAATGGACGGCCGACATGCGTCTTTCTAGAGATGCTACTAGCCTATCACATGGCAGAGCAAGTGGGCTTTAGATCTAGTGAGAGCTAAAGCACTATACTCCAGACCGACGGCGCTCAGCCTATCTCATGACACATAAAGAAAACCTATCTCGTCCCAACATCAGGCACATCTCTCTCTCCCTCCCTCCCTCTCTCTCTCTCTCTCTCTCTCTCTCCCTCCCTGACGGGAGGATTGTCAACCAGATTAAAATCCTAAGCTGCACTAATGACGTCCTGCCCAAATGCTGGAATAATGAAGGCTGGGCGAGCCATGACGAGATGCTATATTCACAGAGATACGGGGAAAACTGTACATATTCATTCACACATTTCGGCTGACTTTGGAACTGATGCATGTGTATCAGTGAATCAGCCTGTGCATCCTCCATCAGTGTGTCAGGCTTCAGCGTGGTTTTACGTACCATCTCAACATCTGAAACTGGTCCAAAGCTGGTGACAAAGATGTCAGTTTTGACCTCTGTAACTGGACCTACAGCAGGAGGATAAGTAGTTGCTTTGATGCAGACAAAAACAACATATTTGGTGGAGACTTTTTTTGTTTTTTCTGAACACAGAGAAAAAAATAAGCTATAAATTCAATGAACACAAAACACTGGCAATCCAAAAGGAGCATGCAATTGAGTTGAGCTGATTTGCAGTTGTCAGTTGTATGTTGTCATACGTAAGAGATTAAACTGTCAAATCGAACCTTTTTACATCACAAATACTGGACAAACAAAATGCGCGCGCGCGCACACACACACACACACACACACACACAGCTACTGGAGTAAAACTTTATCTTCTGAGAAAAAACACATGATCCAATAATGTACCAGACAATATCGAATAAAGGAGAGCATGTCACGGTCATTAGCATACCTCCAAATCCAGGTCGCAGCCTGTTGTCATAGCCATCCAGTAATCTATCCAATATGCGCGTGATGTTGTCCAAATAGATGCCGGTATCGCCGTTCTGATTTCCCCAAACGCCGCTTACACTGTAACTAAAGTAGACACGCACGAATGAGACCTAATTCTAAACAGAGTATCTTACATGCACATAAACCCGCGGTGCACGGCATGCCCGCGCGTAAAAGTCGGAACAACACGCAGGAGAGAAGAGTTGCCATACTCACCAAGACAGACATAAGCAAGTTAAAAGGAAAGCCATCCCTCGCAAACACCTCACAACTAGAAATCCCGGGTCAACTTTTAAAATCAGCATCTCCCATCATTTAAAAGCATGATGAAACTGCGCGTCGGCTCCTCTTTGAGTTGCGAACCGTGCGAGGATATCGCGCCAGTCTGGCACGACTTGACTTCCCCTCCAGTGCGGTTGCGCCCGCCTCGGAATCGCTCAGTTAGACAAAACCTGAAGAGTTTTTGAGAGAGTGAAGAGGAAGGACGGGGGGCATTAACGGAGCTCTTATAAATACTCTTTACAAGACTCCCTCCGCTCCCAAAAGCAACTTAGATATTTAAAAACATGCGTCTGTTTGATGGACATGATGACGGTTATTTATTCATTAAATAAGGATGTTGAGTGGAGGCGATGGAGGGAATAAAAAAAGAGGCTGCCAGGAGAAGTGCACTGATACTATCGGATCAATGGACAGTACAACGGTGACCTTTTGAGTGCAGAATCATTTTTACATTTTACATCATTTTGCGGCTGGCTTCTTCTTTGTGTGTCTGCGCGTGTCGTGTGCGCGCGTGCTCATGGGTATGTGCGCGTGCGAGGCTTGGCTCTGGAAAGATGCCAAATTGCTACTAGAGATACAGCACGGTGACCTGTGATTCATATAGTGGTTGAGTGGAGTAGGTGGTAGATGCATTTAGTGCAACTTCAAACTCGCACTATCCATAGACGGAGAGCGAGGGGAAGCCGCACGCACGCACACACGCACGCACACACACACACACACAAAGCTATTCCCACGACGCAGACATGAGTTTATATTTCTGTTGCAAAAACAAAATTCAAGAAAATGGCATTGTTTTCACATTGACCCAGTAACGTTGATCTCTCACTCGGCAGTGTGCACAACCATCAATTGATTATGTCAAAGGTCACAATGATCATGCCTTGCAAAAGGGGGCGTGAACCTGGGAGCTTTTGGGAGGGATTCATGTGACAGGGATTCATAACATTCGGATTTATAGACTGCGAGCCTTAACTTTCCCTGACAAACATCACAAAAACAGAAATCAAACATTGTTTCCTGATGCTCCATCTCCATCAAATATCTTCACTAAAGTGTGTCCCAATTGGTCAATAGGAAAGCATAGATTTATCCTCCACAGCATTACTTTTTCATTGTAGTTGTCAATAATTAATGGGAGAGAGGAAAAATAAAGGATAATCTTCTGACAGCATTCAAATGTGGAACATAATCCTTTAACTCTGGTCTGGCTCTACTCAAAACAAGTTATATAATGATCTCATGATTTAAATGATATGTATAAAACAATGGATGACTTGCATGCATTTAGAGAGTATAAATGTCTGCATGAACAGAAAGATCACGGTTAATACTATCAAGCTATTTAGCCCTAAATATTAAAGCTAGAACATTCACAACAATTCACATGCTCTTCCCATGAATCTGTTCCACATGCAAAGAGAGGAGTTGATGCTGGTGTGTTGGTTAGAGACATATTTATCCTTAGCTGTATGTACTGGAAGATCCAATCAAAGATCTTTAGATTTTTCTCCCTTAGGATCCACGGCAGCCGACCATTTAAAGAGTTGAGGCAACAGAAGAAGTAGGAGTTCTGGTAGGGGCAGAAAAGTGGACATGGAGGTTTCAGGTTCATCAAGTAGCAGCAGCAGTGTTCAGTAGTAGCACATTGGCAATTGAGAATGACGTATTTATATCACTCGTGGACAAATTAACATTTGTGGTAGACAAAAGTAATCTGACCTTAATGTCGGGATCAACTTGATCTTATCAGCCGTGAGGTCAGCTCATCTGACCTGATTCACTGTGGGGCTCCTGCATGACTCGGGACGAAAGTGAAAACTTTTTTCTTCTCCCCGGTTGGCGCGAAGACCCGTTTAGAGACCCATTTATACAGTGTTCATGTTCACATAACACACACAAGAGCCATTACTCTTTAATCTCCCCCCCCCCCCATCCATGGATTGTACGTATCACGCACTGGGAACACCCGCGCAGTCATTATTAATCTCTGCTTTTCAAGCTTGTCACAGGCACCATCCAATTCATTCTCCAGGAAGCCATATTGTTCTCATCAGAGACGTCTGCCGGGGTCACCGAGTTGGATGAACGGCCTGTGGTCCCGCGTAGCCCGATGCGTATTCTGACGGGCCGACTTACAGACAGCCGTTAAAAAGACGTGATGCCCGTCCTTCCTGACTGGGTCGCTGTCTTCCTGGATACCGAGCCCTGAAGTAAATGCTCTGTCAGGCACGCGGCCAATCGCAAGTACTTTGGGGAGCGGGGAAGCAGATGGTTGGACTGGATACATTGGTAGCCGTGTAGAAGCACGTCATTACATAAAACAGATATTAGTCCTACTTAGGGAAAGTCAATAGTGATGATAGTGAGCTCAGGTGAATCCTTTCACTAATTGATTATTCATCTCGTTCTCTATTCAGCGGAGCCAAATTCACGCATCTCTACACTTCGCCATTGCTTCTTAAAGCGCGTGTCATTGGGACAATGTTAAATGATAGGACACCGTGACGTCTTATAGACAATATTTCCACAAAACATAATCAGTGAACCATTATTAAACTTTAGTCTGAATTGAGATGAAGGCTGAGTGATTATAATGGACTGTAAATGCGTATGCTTCCTTCCGTTAGAACAATGCACTTCATACGCGAGGCTGGGTAGCGATTCAATTATGTCAGTTTGGGAAGTGCAATTACTTTGGGAAGATAAGGGGACATACTTCGAAATCCAATGTGTTTCAAAGAAGAAGAAAAAAACCCCCTTCAGTAGGAGTTTGTTAATTAGTTCATTATTCAGCTAAATAGGATTTAATTAAACACGTCATGATATGTACTGCGTATTTGATTCCCAATAACACGCAGCTCGGTGCAGAGCTAGCAGATTAGCGCAAGAAACTTTTTTTGAAGGTAGAGCTCCGAGACGGCAGAACTAGAAACGTGGGGGCTTTTGTCGAGCTTTTTTTTTTCTTTCTCAGCCTTGGAATCTTTCTGTGGAGAGACAGAGACTGACACTCAGGGGAGGGCGATTAAACAACTAAAGAGCTGCAGAAATGGATGCCAGAGAAAGAAATTTCGAAAGTCAAGCCCGAGTAGACTGTTGGTCACGGTTCTTCATTGCTTGCTATTGCCCCGTGAAGTTGGTCGTCTAAACTCATTCCTGGCCACACCACAGTGCTTCTATAAATACACCATAGCTCCCACGTGAGATGGACCCACTGTACTTCATGTGCCTCACCATGCAGTATCTATGGTAACCACTTACAGTAGAGGAAGCTCCGCATGTGTGGTGAAATGTCTTTGTGTGTGTGTGTGTGTGTGTTTCTGTGTACCCCTAGAATATTAAGAACTGAATGTCTTCACAGAAATAGAACGGTGAGGCAGTTCTGGTCATCCGCTGCATCTGAAATTGACTCGGGTGGGCTTCAGGGTCGGGTAAAGTCAAAAACTAAGACTTGTATTCAAAAATGCTTTTTGGTGAAAAGGTCAGATAGAAAGTGGAGGCAGAACGTTGAACATTTTGGCAATGAGGATTCACAACTAAACGCGTGTGCGTGTGTGTGTTAGACGTTATCTGGTTGGCATGGTAGTATATCCATGGGCATGCAACTCAAAGTGCCTCTTCCCCAGTAGATCTGAGGTTGAAGTCCAACTCTACTGAAGTCATTGGATTGAAAACTTTGACTTTTTGTGTTGTCTTTTTCTCTTCCCCACAGACACACACACACACACACAGACAACACTGAGCACAAACTGTTGTCCACAGACATGATGTGCTGCACCACCTCCAGTGGATTTGAATGTTGGGAAAAAATGAGATATAATCCAGTGCAGTTTCCATGGAAACCAAACCATATCATAGAAGGATAAAACAAATGTGGATTTGGATAAAAAAAACAGCTGTCCTCAGCGTCCGGGTCGACCTTTGTCCCGACGAACCGCTGTGGACAACTGCCAAAGGGCCTCCAGTACGGAGAGAGCGAAGGCTGTAAAACACAAAGTAAAAAGAAACTTTATTGCCTTGAGGTTTGTAGTTTCTATTGAAATGTATATTAGATTTCAAAATAATTCATATCTTCTCCAAATGTCATATAACTGTAACAATGGTAACAAGCCTATTTATACTTTTTTTCTGTTGCTGAAACATTAAGGGTAATCACAGAATTCCTTCATGCTGTGAAGCAGAAGGGCCATCACTCACGACACACACATTTCACGTCAAATACAGGCATTTATTAATGACTTCATAACTGATACCGATATTGCACTTCCCTTCCTCAGTGCTACAGTCACGACACTCACATATCTCATGGATTGTGCAAATACGATGACTTTAATTCAGTTACTCGACACAGCCTTGTTGTTCGTCAGCGATGACCACTGTGGAAACAAAACTCGGGACTCCGATGTTTGAAATTCAACCGCAAAGCAAATGAGAGAAACATAAGCAGCACTAAGTCACAAACACATCATATATATCCATCAAGTGTTTTTGCCCTTTTCAGCACTCATGAAAAATAAAAAACAAAGCCTGCAGCTGATGCTAAATTTGAACCGTGCTCATAAAATCACCCCTCAGCAGATGTAAGAATAGAGTTAGTATTCAGTCTCTATGGTTACCACTTCTAGTTATGGAAAAAGAATCAATGTCAAGTCAAAGTCAGCGAGCCCACAGAGGTGGTGCTGTGCCAACTCTGCCGAGCTGTATATTTAATCTGAGTGGATCCGATTAAATTTGACCTGGTCAAAACGGATGGTTGTCACCTGAAAGCATGCGGGGCTTAGTTAGCTCGTAAGCACACGGATCCCACAGAAAATTATACAATCAATGCACCAAAAAGAAAAAAAACAAGTCTAAATGTCTTTGCGTCCAATAAATCGTTTGAGAATAGGAGTCAGTTGTATACTATCTACATGGCATGATGAAAGTGCCACTTGGAATGGCATCAAGTGTCCACCTCACTGTGTCACAGTGGGACTCCACCTTTGTAGGCCGCAGGCGGCGGCCATGAAACGGCCAATCTAGTGGCCGACCGCGGCGCCGTCGTCGTCCCGTGTCATCGACCGAATCATCGCTTCAGTCATCAGAGGAGCCGGCTTTTGGCAGAGTCCCTCTGAATTACCTTCCTCTCTCTCGCCCCCCCCCCCCCACTCCACCCGTCTTTCCACCAGCTCCGACCGTGGCCAAAGCAGACACTCACCCCGAACTCCTGTCAGCAGTTCTGGCAGTGAGAACCAACGTCTGTCAGTGGCAGAACGAGAGAGAGAGAGAGAGAGAGAGAGAATGTGTGAAGGTGGGCAAGGAATCCGCCAGCTGTCTGGTGTTGTGGTGGTAACCAGGGGAAGGGCGCCGCAACCTTGTGGTTGCAGGTGGCGCCTCCTCTGGTAGGTGGAGTGTAATGAGGCGTAGGGTGTAACAGAGTTTTTTTAGCTACACTTCAGAGGTCAAAAGATCCAATGTGCCATTTTTTTGGGGGGGGGGGGAGATCCTGGCCAACACGGGCCCTCTACAACACGCCGATGAGCTGTTTGACCACCGGTTTAGGTAAATAGCGACGGATGGAGTGCAACTATTGGGGCTTCGAGGTGTAGTTACAACATCATTAACATTATCGCCGGCAAAACTGTCATTCCTGGGGAAGCACATTATTAGTTTAAAAAAATAAGGCCATTTGTAAGGTCACATTTGCTGCTTAAATTGTTATCATTAATACAGTAATGTTTGATGTTTTAATTCACTGACAGAAGGCGCTTTGTATAATGCATTCGTTTTTTTTCTTTACATGCAGAAAGTAAACATTTTCGGAAACACATTCTTACTTTTACACAAGGACAATGTTCTTAATTCAAGGCTTATTTTGCAATGAGAATATTTGTACAATGTTCATCTCTGGTACGCACACTGTGCATAATTATACTGTAAAAGTTAGTTAATTGTTAAAGAGTATGCTTTTTGTTATTTTTTCACATGACAACCAATTATTGTTATTATTAGTCATTTTAAGCCAAACATACTCCACCACACATGTACACATAGTATACAGTAAATATTCATATACTAATTGTATCTCCACACTGTTGATTGCCATCGCGTCTACACAATCATGGCGAGTAAGTGGGTGAAATGAGCCTTCTGTATTTTGGCCATGTGCTTTGGCATCGTGCCGCTCCATCCCTGTGATGCTGGGCGGATATCAGACAGTCGTTCCATGGGTGGCGTTACCTGCTGAGAAGAGACCAGGTGCAAACTCCACAGTAACACAACAAGCTGTAGAGATTTACTAAGCACCGCATTGAAATTCACCCTCCTCCCTGTCCGCTTTAACTCTGGATTCATGTGAAATGTGTAAAATATAAATGAATGCAGATCTAAATCAACATTATCAGGTTGCTGATATTTGGCGAGCTCTTCTCAAAGCATCAGCAAGATCTGATCGAGGACGCATTCATAAATGAGACATGTGGTGGGTAGATATTAAATGAAATAAATGAAAAACGTCACATCATTGTAAATATGAACCCATCCAAAATCTTTGAAAAAATGAATTTGACTTGGAGGATTACTAGAATTATATGGTATGTATCTGTTGTTAATGCAAATGCAGAGACAAAAGTCATTTGTGGAGACTTGAAAAAGGAAAAAGGTAAACCATGGCAATGTGTGTGTGTGTGTGTGTGTGTGTGTCTATATGAGTATGAAGAACTTAAGTTTACACATTCAATGCAACGGCCAACTAAACACTGAGTCTGCCAATATTTGTTTTCTTTGAGCGCGCTGGTTAATAATTGCAGAAGCAAAAGTCAATGTCATGGCAGACAATGGACTGAGATGGGTAATCTATGTACTCAGGCACAGAGTCCTCACGCTCACACACACACACACACACACACACACACGAGCAAGAGGGAGATGACAAGCGTTCTCCCTACTCATGGACGTTTCCATCATTTTCATGATTCCAGCTAGTTTTGTTACTGACATGAAACCACTCTAATGGCTTTTTCAGACATTGTGGACATCCTTTTTTATTCATCAGCACACAAAAACGTGAATATTTCACTAGTGGAAATTCGTGGCGTTTTACCAAGGGGCTCAGAGAAGTACTCATTATATTCCCTTTTAGTGCAAAGATGCAGAACGACCGGAACAGAGTGAAAAGATGAGAGAGCCCTATTGGGAATGTTGAACAATACAGTAAATCAGGCATTAACAACTGCATAGCAGGTCAAAACATATCTTTGCTGGCCTCAGTCAGGTTCAAAGGGATGTGAAGATCCACCCACTCACATTGCAGGGTTGCAATACTACTTTTTCTATACTCATTATATTGTGATTGTCGAAGCGCTCTATGACTCCACCATCTGTTCACCCTCTGACTAATATTAGTGAGCTATGGAACACACAGTAAAAAGAGGTCACGATACAAAAAAGCTTTGATGGATAGTGATCATGTTTTCCCTGTGCCGGATAAACAAACTTGTACATTACTTGCATTGCCTCGCTTTTCATGACAGTCACTATAATCCGTGCAAGCTGGAAAAGCAAGTCGAAAGCAGTTAGAATATGACAGCAGATGATTTTTTTTCTTGACAACTCAATTGCTATTAAACATATTGGTGAGCCCGTGAGGGAAATTTGCAAATAGCCCAACAGAATGTCGTGGGTGAGATCCATGTCACAGATCTCTGTGGAGTGAATCGCACTTTCTCTACATCTTGAAAAAGACCGGCTTGTAAATCCCAAAAATCTGTTCAGGAGCACCAATTTGAAAGTAAAGGAAAACTGACGTTGATGTTCACAAGACCAACATTACCAAGTAATTAAGCCGTAGAAAAAAATTATTATGATTGTTGTCTAATCCCTAACAATCCGCTTTTATAGATTTTGTTGATCTATCTTTTTCAAAGCAAAAATGAACCCAAATGTAATTGAGTGCAGACTACTGTAAATATAGTGTTATTGGATTGATTATTTTTTTACACCGTGGAGGCTATTATGATTAATTTAAAGCCAGAAATACAGCAGTCAAACATGTGGTATCAGCCCTGCAAATAGAAAAGTGAATTTGTTTTTGCATCACAATTCTTCATATTTGACAGCGCCCCCATCTGATCAAATGGGGATTTGATTGGATTCCTGTATGTGATCAAATCAATACAGCCGCGAACTTTGAGACTTGTGCTTTTTACAATATATTGAATTTAACCTCATCCTTGTAGGATCCCTCCTGTATCTCTCCTCGTTCCGGCGGTAGAGCTGCTCTGTGACTTCTACATAGACTCAGTGCTCTGGCATCAGACTCTGCTCCAGTATCCATGTCCATGACGATTCGTGTCCAAGTTTACGCAGTGGCGCACATCCTGCTCACCAGTGCTTGGAGCCAAAAGCGTGCACGGCCTGCTAGACGAGTGCTAGGTGTAGGCTTCAGTGCATACTGCTGTGCTCTGCCCCATGCATGCGTCCTGCTCCCGACCCCCGGAGGCACTGCATTGGCACAGCGCGCCGTTCAGAGTGCTCAGCAGCGGACGCATTCGTTTTGTCGTCCGAGGCCTGAGTGGTTAGACATCGATGCATGAACAACTGTTGGAGCAGGGAAGCATTTATAGCACGGAAGCGAAAGCGATAGCGAGAGAGCAGAGTACATTCACGTCAGCACCACGGACAGAGAGAGTGGGCGCTGAATGCACACGCGTCAGCACCATGGACAGAGTCTCCGACAGACACCCGCGTTGTTTGTCCTCTTTCCTTTCTTTCTTTTGGAAGGAATGAGCATACGGTGAATATCTATTATTTCTCCCGCGGGACCCGACTGACAGTACCCGCGGAGACTCAAAAAACACGAGTTCGCACCCACGCACAGATGGCTGTGCCACTATGCCAGAGAGCCAATGCATGCAAAATTATACGCATACATAATAAGAACTTTCGCTTCACACGAATGCAATCTCCGTCGGTTTAATTGCCAACTCGCACGTGTATCACCACTAGATAGATTCGCTCGAATGCTCTTACGTATCGCTCCGCTACGTGCATCGGAAGTTAAGACACTTCTAAAACCAAAAGCTGTCCAGTTGCGTATACGTCAGCTGGGAGACCCGCAGCAGCGGCTCGGCCGGAGCACGGAGGTTAAGTGCCTTGCTCAGGGACAGCTAGATGAGCTGGCTAACGGCTTTCTAAAAGAGCGAGCGCAGACAGGCAACTCCACCCACATTTTCCTCCTTGCGCCCCCCCCCCACCCCCTCACTGGATCTGAACCGACAACTCACGGTCACCGTTATTGTTTTTTTAAACGGTCACACAGGGTGTATAGAAACAAGGGAGACCCCCCCCCCCCCATGTACCGCTGGTTAACTTAGTAGTCCGTAGTCACGGTTCTCCTTTAAATTTCCTCCGTGCCCGGGCACCACATCTGCCACTACCATCAGCAGCAGTAGCGCAGGCTTCTTGATGTTGTGGTCGGGAATACGCATGCGCCCGGCATTGGAATTACTGCACTGAGAAGAATAAGTTGGACCTCGTCTGTCTTCGGTAAAAGAAAAAGACACACCACATAAGTATGGCAGTGTTCAGAATAAGAAGAATGCGGTGTTTCGGGGTTTGGTTCTTCCCTCTCGTGGTGACCGTGGTGTGCGTTCAAAGGTAAGTGAAAGGGTCGGAGAACGCTCCACTCAATCTTTTTTTTTTTTTAAGTGACTGTGTTACAGACGAAATGGAAAAATACTTAGACACTTTGTGGTCCAAGAATGTCTCGTATTTAAATTCCCTGTGCACATGTTTCTCTCTTTTCTCTTCCATAGTGCCGGTGTCAATGATCCTAGCAATATGTCTTTGGTTAAAGAAACGGTGGATAGGCTGTTGAAAGGTTATGATATACGATTGAGGCCAGATTTCGGAGGTAAATGAAATTGTATTGTCATCAACTCTGATCCAGTTTGCGCCCTGTCAGTCTGAATAATAGTACAGTGCTTATTCCCCGATCACCTTAAATCATGATTGCGATTTCGGAAAGTAAAAGAGACGCGTCCTATCAGTTTTTGCCCCAGTCGGATGTTTTTCACGATACAGTTGAGGCAAAATGTGTCAAAACAGCCGAGAGAAGACGAGTCAGTGGTGTGTTTGAGGGACGAAAGTGAACAATACAACACACCGTCTTAGTTATTTCAATGGGAAATGTAGACGGGCAAAAAAAAAAAAAACCTGTCGAGACTCACAGCACAGCCAATTGGTATATAAAACATTACAGGATCATGGTCCAATTCACGTGTGTACTGTCACGGAAACATGTTTTAGGACTGGAGGGGGCGGGGGGGGATTTAACTTTTAGGGGGAATCACCAGCACTTCAACCGCGGCTCAGCGCGTCCCCCCCCCCCCCCCACCCCGAAATAAACACTGCAAACTATTATCCGGCTGACAACGGGCTACATTCACAAGTGTCAATGCGCACCTTATCAACCATCTTTTGTAGCAACCATAGAGGCTGCAGCTGACGTCCATATTCCCGGTGCTTAACGTCGCTTTCACCTGTTCTAGGTCCTCCGGTCGGAGTGGGGATGAACATAGACATCGCCAGCATAGACATGGTGTCAGAAGTCAACATGGTAAGTAGGGCACCCGCACCTCGACCGGTCAGCCCCTTCTTGAGTAATGATCCCCGCTAAACGTGAACCCCCCCCCCCCCCTCCCCCAAGGGGAATACCCTCGCCAGACTGCGGGGGAACCCCCTCCAAATGAAGGCCTGGGTGGACATTGACTTGTGTATGAGAAGTGGAAGGCAAAGGTTGTTTAGTTTGAGAGTTGGAGGCATTAATTCAACCTGTCCGGGTTATTGAAATTGATCGTCTTGGATGATCACTGGTTTTTTTCTTCTTCTTTCCGTTTCGTGAATTGATTCCTGCTTAATACTCCCAGCTGGCACAAAGCCAGGCATCATCACTAACTTCTCAAAACAAATGGTATTGGGAAATAAAAGTCCAATCCAATCACTATGTTCTTAATGGGGACAATGAAAGTAAGCCCAAGTCTTAACTCTGGAGATATTTCACACTGACATTAATGTTGCTCCGTGAGACATTTTTAGATGGTCTGTTATGGCTGGTTTAAAACGCTTCACTAGAAACGGCGACACTGGAAGAATTTCAGAGCTGTGTTTATGAGAAGTGGAGATGTTTTGCTTCATACAAGTGCACCTCCTAGTGATGAAATGTTGGAACTGCACCTCACTTCGCAGAGAAGCTCAATGCTGCATTTTATCTTTATAGACGGTGAATCTTGAAACGCACGATACAGTTGACCACATAAGACATGAAAATAAGGATTGCGTTCTGACCATCCACTTTCATCGTTTTATTTTCTTCTTTTGTACAATTGTCTCTTTCTGTGGTCGACCATTACAATTTACAAGTTCTTCACATCTCGCAGAGATGCCTCCTGCTGTTGCAGTTCTTTAGGTGTTTCTAGCTGTGAGATGAGTCACGTTGCAATCTGAGGAAATGGTTACGCACTGGAATATTTTTGGCAGCAGCACCCAAAGGCTGTTGCTCACGTTGTTATCTCTGTGCTGCTGATGTGTAGAGATGAGATGAGAGAACAGATGATGCCAATTCTATCTAGACTATTCTAGTCTATTTGCATGTGTTTAAACCGGAAGACTTGCAAAACCATAGGCCAATGTAGACACATGAATACACAATGCAGGTCTACATAGTCCTGCAAAGTGGCCTGCGGGTTCTGTGTGCTTTTCATAAGTGTGCACTTCCAGAAATCAAATACTTTGGTATTATGTAAGATGTTATTTGTATCTACAGCCCAATCACCTAATGCATAATAGGCATTCCATTTAATCTATATATAGATTTTCTCAGCAGAAAGGAAGGCAGTGATTTAGTTGTGTTGAATCGCCACTCGATTTGGCTAGAAAAACTATTTTTTTTGTTGATAATTGGTTCTTTAACAGTAGCATAAAGCGGATGGAAATCCAAGCAGTGAGGAAGGGGCCACAAACAAGATGTGTAGCCACAGTATTGCAACTACACAACAAGTGGAGATTATTGTGCCGTGTTTACTATTTCCTCTACTGTTTTCTAAAAGTTGTACCCCAGAGAAGATGGCAGCAATGAAATAGATCCCAAGTTCATTACTCCTACCCAGAAGTGCGTCACGGTCAGGGCTTATATCCACACAAGCCCACACACATAAGTGGAACAAAAGCAGATCCCACTCTCCATCCAAACACACACAGCCAATGCACAACTTCTTTGATCAGTTCATTCTTTTGTCAGCTTTGGCCTACTAAACACCCTCTAATGTGAAAGGGGAGTCATTACCACCTGACCCATTGGAGCCTCATGAAAAGGAAAGGCCACATGTGTGCGTAATGGTTTCGGCATCTTTGATCTGCTCCCCTTCTTATAACTGTAACCACTCCTCGGGATTGCAGCTGGTGTAGAACCACTTTCCATCTTCCATTTCCTCTTCCCCCATCTGGCTCTTTGTCTGGCACTTATTTTTGGTGTGGGGATGGAACCATCATGTGTTCTTTCTTTAGAGAGCAAATGAGAAACAGGGTACAACATAACAGAGCGATGTCATCGAGGGGTATATCCAGCAGTGTCCCATTAGCTATTACGGGCCGAGCAGGACGCCTGTCCTTTGGTGTGTATTAGCAACGTATTCTTCCATCAGCCAACACGGATCTCTGCTATGGGCCTGCCTTTGAAAGCAGAGACATGAACGAGCATCTGCACATTGTTACCCACGGTGTATCACGGAGCAGAAGCCCACATCACAGGCCTGTAGCTCACTTTCAATGCGTCAAACTAAGTATGCATCTGTCCCCCAGAGGACTCAAAGTCCACTTCACTATTTTTTATGTGAGCAGGTCCAAATGCTCGACCTGGACTCAAGGATGTTGCAGAACATTTCCCCCTTTTGACTTTAGTTTTTCGAAAGACAAGCCTCTAATACTGGTGACCATTTGTGTACGCTAAAAAATAAGGCTGCAACAATAGCTGGCTTAATTGAGTCATATGCTGTGTAGACAACTACATTTAAATGTCACTTGGGCCTGGAGCCACAGGAAGTGTTCATTACAACCCATAAAAGCCCATTGTCCATGGGTGTCAGGGCCAAAGTCCCAAGCCTTCGAGGGAGAACAGCAATATGATTTGATTGTTTAAGACCTCGGAGTCAAATTGTTTAACTCTGTATTCATGTGAAGGAGAGAGAGATACATACATAGGCAAGCGAGTGCTCTCTGACGGACGTTACCATGCAGAGAGCCAGAAGCAGGAGTGGTGGCGTAGAGGCGGTCATGTACCGAGCGCTGCTGGGGGTTCACATTGCCTCGTGCCTCAAGGAGTGGACGCACAGACACTAAATGCCCACGTTATGTTAGACATTCAACACATGGAAAGTGACCAGGCGAGCTTCAATCCATGCACTGGTCAAAGGAAAAGGGAGAAGAGAATGAAGAAGGTTGTGGGTTTCTTTTCTTTTTTTCCTTCTTCTTCTTCACAGCATTTCTCTTTTGTGAACTTTCTTCGACTGCTGCCATTTCAGTCTCAATATTTGCTTTTGGTTGAGCTCATGAGCACTTGAATCCTGAGCTGACCATTTTCACAGGGGGAGAAATACCCCTCAGAATAGTCTGAGGATCAACTAAAGTTCTTCGCCTCTCTCAAGAGGCAGAAATATCCAAAAGGTCAAAAGGAGCTTATTGATTGTTGAACGACTGTAAATTCAAGAGCCCCCCCCCCCATTTTTGTTATTTCAACTTATTTCCACCGCTCAGCAATTTCTCTGATAGGATTTGTGCTCTAAAAAGGACCACACTGAAACCTATACATTATACAGTTACATTATAATTGATTTTGGCTGAAAGGCATGAGATCATTGCTCAGCCCTTTGCTAATGAAAGGGAAGGGAGATGAGGTACTTAAAATATTGCATAATATTTCAGCTGCAGATCAAGAGTTTTACAGTGATAGGAAGTCTGCTTGTTGTGTTTTGATCTATTTGAAAGCAACATCCAATTGTCTCTTGTTGATGTGGGTGGACTCGAACATTAGACCTCACCCAATAAATGAAGTAAATGAACATGACTTAGTTTGTTTCATGGCAAAGATATCTCACCCTGATCAGCTTACTGTGACAAAAATTCTGAGATGGGTGATATAATGAATCTTTGAAAGTAATTAATACAATAGGATATAGAGACACGCTTTTTTTTGGCCCAGTTTTCACGCTGATCCACGAGGGGTCCATAGTTACTAATAAGAGTGTGAAGATTCACAGGCTGAAATGCATTCCAATTGTGGGGAGAAACAAACACACTCCAAAGTGGTGCTATTGTAAAATGAGCTGTCAAACTATCCTAAATATCTCCACAGTATATTCAAAACGGCCTCAAGTTAATGAGCAACTAGGGATCAGATGCAATTCTGGCTGATACAGCATTTAATAACTACAGGTTATGATACAGTGAAACCAACCAATAGTAAACTTTGTAAATGTACAGTGGTTAATAAAACCAATCAAATTCTAGTGTGGCTGTGAAGGGTAATTACACAACTCCAATTGGTACCTTGGAGGTTTTAGCGCCTGAAGTTGTTTGGAGAAGTGTCTCCTTTCTAATTCACAGTCTATATCAAGTCTGATATCATTTAGAGTTGAGCATAGTTGAACACTTTCGATGTCTCTAGTGGGAATGTTTTGCTCATTTTCTGTCTCTCACACACACATTGTACAGTTTGAATTTCTCGCTGTTCCCCGGTCCAGCTTCCTCACAAACGGCTATGTTAACGTAGCCTGCAGCAACGTAGCTCTTGGAATTATGTAACAGGCCAAGCGGAGGCAAACTCAACAAGAGTTCAGGAAGGATTTGGTGCTGCAACGGAGAGAACATAATGTATGAGGAAAGCCGGGCTCTAATGATAACACTATTGATTTATTTCCATTGCTTAGGATAGGTGATACATTGATCTGACTCATTACCTAGCTCCTGTTCTAACACAATGTCATTGAAAAACAGCTTAAAAAGGCTTTAAAATACACGCCAGTTGACGTATAGAGCAGTGCACTAAAGAAGGACCTCATGCATATGTATTAACTGCATGTTATGTAGGAAGAAAGCATAAGACCATTTAGACAGTACTCACAGGATAGATGTTTGTTTGAAGGATATGTTAAACATATTCTTCTTGTTAGCAGTATCATGTTAATATCATTACTGTACTGTAACAGCAGGAACATATCAGTAAAGAATTACACAAGAACAATGGGCCGCATAGTGACATTGAATAAGGTTTTCTTAACTTAATTTACCAACTTTTAAACTTGCTCACATTTGAGTATTGACATGTTTGTGCAAAATATTATGTTTAGCATTTTTCTTCAACCGTACAGTTGAAGCCTATTATATAGGGCCTAAAGAAAGAAATGAGTAATATTTGCATTGTTTGCTTCAGACATTTTAACAAGGATTATGGTCAATTAAAATAGAAAAGCACCAAACTACCACTATCACTCATCACTCTCTCTTTTTTTCAATTTGAAGCAAAACAGCTTAATGAACCCAATTTGTTTTCGTTGACAGAAAGAAATTCAACAAACAAAGGCAACATTATAAATTAGTCAGAGTCCTTCTCCTGGCCACCCAATTAATGTAAATCCAATATGCCGATGGTTAAATGGTCAATTTAGCTGAAGGACATTGCAGTGTTGAATGAGAATTCACTCTGGGTTAATAATGACTAAAAACACACCTTTCATATTACCTGTAGTTATTTGACCTATTGCTAGGATAGAAATGTCAAGCATGCCCCCACTCGTTAGGACATCCATTACCCAAAGGTGGGTTCTGAATACGTAGGTAGTTCTATTAATCCTGATGAATGACATTGCCTTTGTCTAGAACTTTACTTTCTATTGCTATGAAGATATTTATTAAATACTGCTACCTTGTTCGGCTACGGCCGTAAAATGGGCTCAACCTCAATACGGCAGCTGCAGATGTGAAAAGCTCAAAATGGGACAGCTGTTTCAGGGACATTATCGCATCCCTTTTTAAAGTAGCAGTCATTCATTTATATATTCCGCCAGTGTTGTAACCACCAAAGTATTTCACTCCAATGCAGCAGGTCAGCTGGACAGATGTGATGTCTGATACCAATTATCCAAGAGATGACAACTTATTTTCACTCATGTCATAACATCCGTTTTACTCGTTTAGTTATTGCGCATTGATGTGTGGCTTCCTTTTTTTCTCTTTCCACCCCTCTCTGTTCCCATCACGAAGAGATGCCACTTATCCACATATTGAGCAACGAAAGACAGAGGAAAACAGGAAGCTCAAAGGAGCCGAACACATTGAGCTAACATAGAAATACTGTAAAAAATATGAGTTGGTGCAGAGAAAAGTTGGAACAAAGGAGGGGCGGATGAATTGTGTGAGAGTGCTAAAACCACCAAGGCCCCATCTTGCATGATTCATGCTGGTTGGTTTAGATACATGCGTTTGGCTCTAGAGTTCTAGTGATCCATTGAGTTTACACCGTGTGCCGCTTGAAAGCAGGAAACAGACAGATAGTTAATAGGTTCTTTGTATACTGAAAGAGGATTGTCACCAGTGAAAACCGTACATAAGGGCACATGTTTACTGATTAGCACAACCAATGACCTCAATGTAAATGATGAGGAAGCCGGCAGATATTAGAGGATTTTTCACTTCATGTGGAAGATGAAGAACAATCAGAAGATTATAGACAATAGAAGTAAAAAAAAAGAAATAAAGTGGAATTTTGTAACACATAGAGCCAGGCTCATTGTAAAGTAAACGGTCATCATCAAAGCAATACTAAGTTAATTACCTGAAAGCTGGTGGCTGGCTTACATATCTATAATTCACATTTCAGAGGCATTCAGCTGTTGTTCAAAGACTATTAAAAACATAAAATGAGCCACTCTTGGGGACATCATTTTTCATCACAATGTATAAAAAAAAGAACAGCAAAGGCAACAAGACAACATCAGCAGTCTGGCCGAGGCAAACTAGACACCGTAAGAAGAACTCAAAGAGGAGAAATGTAGGAACTACAGGTGGAGGAAGGAGGAGGAGGTAGACGGAGCAGCTGTCGGCCTGACAAGATTACCTTTTATTCCGCAGTCAAAATCTCATAAGCCGTGTGTACAACGATGTCTGGGAAAATGGTGACTGAAGCGGGCGGGCTGCGACTATTTCTGTGCTCACTGCCAATATCCCTTCAACTCTCATCAGCGGTCCGTTTAACTGGCTTCTGCAGCTTGACCTGCTATTCATGTGACAAAACAAACAATCATATCACCAACAATTCATCTCTAACAGAGGTGTGGGTGGGACAAAACTAAATTTGCGGATATTTTTGTGAACCCAACTCTGTAACCTTTAAAATGACATCATAATGATAATAACAACTTTATTCTAACATCCCCTTTAAAAACAGTAAGTCAGTGAAAAGGATTGGGATGATGCTATGCTGTCTGTTAAAGTCAGTGAGAAGGCTAGCTGGTGCATTCTGAGCTAGACTCAGGCAGGAAAGTGTCTTTTTCGGTGATGCTGCAGGGAAGGGAGGTACAGTACCTCCATGTCTTAAAAAGATGAATGCATGAATTACTTTTTCCAGGTTGGGGTGGGAGGGATTTTGTTTAATTTTGGAAATTGTGGAGCAACACTTCTTTCTGTATGCTGTAATTTGTCACATTACTGCTTTTTTGAGTATACACCACACACATTTGAATATATTTTAGCGTGATATGCCACATTTATAAATGGAGTGGCATAGACCATTAGCAGCACACACACACTGTCATAAAGTACCAGTGTGTACTGATTAAGTCATTATTAATGTTACAGACAATTAATAACACAGCTCTAAATGTCAGGCGAAGGAAGGCGTGTAATCAATTCCCCCAGGTTAAACAGCCTCACTAGTTAGGCATCTGATTCACTGTGCCTGTGGCAGTGAACGATTGGGTGGAGTTTTAGCCATCGGAGATGCAGCTGTAGGTATAACTGGTAATAGACAGCATCATGAGGTCTGGTTTCAAGCTCCTGGGACGGACAGCACATTGTGACAGAGTGATTCGCTTAGATTTAGGGAATACAACTATATGGTTTAGTAATCGCTCTTGAGTTTATCCATTCATGTATGCACAGTCTTTTTCATTTCACGGACCAGTCTTGCGTCAAGCATTTCACTCACACCACTAGACGTTTATCTTATCTTTTAATTCGTTAAATGAAGAATATAATACAAGTCTAATGGTGTCCGCTGCAGAGGTTGGCTCCGTTCTCATGACAGACCTTCATCTCGGCTGCAGGAGATGCCTCGGCGCTGTCTACGCCCTGGAGAGATGTAGACAGCTTAGGGGTAATTGCTTAACCCAATGGAAGAGATGCAGTGAATAGTGAAATTTCTTGTAATAAACTTGACACATCTTAGCAAAGATTTTATGTGAAGAGTGACAACGCGATGTACTGTTTAAGCCAATAATCAGCCGTTATTTACAAAAACAAAATAATAGACACAGTACCCGCAAGAAAACATTCCAAAAAGATCAACATTTCACACAAATTTAACCAAATGAGAAAATTACTTCTACCAAAGGCTGAATGTCTATGAAAACCACATGTAGACGTGATTATTAACATGATTATATAATAGCATTGATTGTAGTTGACCCTTTCTATAGTTGAGAAAGACCCTTGAATGAACATAGTCTAATATGTTGAATAGAAAGGACATAAAGATATACAGAAACTTCATTGAGTGTCAGAGGAATGAAGAAAGTCAAGGATGAGGGAATCAACTTTTTTTTCAAAATTTTAGCAATATTTGAAAAAAAGATATGAGCTACATACCGATGATATATTTCTCATGAACTCCAACGCTTGTTGTTTCCAGCGAATTTTAAATGATCCCATTCCTGACTTCAGTTTGTCAGTAACTGCTGTGTTGTGTTGAAGGGACTAAAGTCATTACCGTGCGATACCTATTTTTAGATTGTTAATCAAGGTAACATGTTTAGACCGACACACTCAGTATGATATCCCATAACGTGTGAGCAGAGTGAGATTGCTTCATTTCAGCTCATCCGCCCACGGTGACGTAACGGAGGTCCAAATCGTGGATGCAAGTGGGTTTGCAGCAGAGGGGGCTTTTCCACGGAGGTAGTGGATGTCTGTGGTTCTCTATTATTGACAGCAAAGAGGATTGAAAATTACTAAATTGCACGCAGGGCGTCCTGCTCGCCACCGTGTGGACTTTGGGTGATGGGCCCCTTGATGGGTTTACTACTTTCAGTGAGTGAAGCTTTACATTATATGTCATTTAGCTGACACTTTTATCCAAAGCTACTTACATTGCATTATAACCCATGGTCTACATTTTGCCTGGGACACTTCGACATGGCCCATGGGGCAGCCGGGATTCGAACCACCAACCTTGCGGCTCCCAGCGCATCACACTACTCCGTGCGCCACCATCGCTACTTTTAAACACACTTTTTTTTAAAGAAAGAAAGGAATACGGTAAGCTTTATATGTCATTTTGCGTTCACCTTTAAGAGGACTCCAACCTCCTGTCAGCTGTCAAGGAATTCAAAGTGCCAGCCTTCAATGTGGTGTTTATGGGATTAGCTGAGTGTCAAAAGGCTGTGCCGTGAATAACTGAGTAGGTAAGACCATAGGCTGTCAGTGTGGTTAAAGTTAAAGCCCAGTAATTAAAGCTGAATTAATTGAGGCTGATTAGCAGCTTGCCACCCAGCAGCCATACACCTGATCCGACTTCTATAATCAAGTACACAGACACGCAGTAAGAGAGAAAAGCTTCTTGGCTAGTATGAATATAGGGCTCGTAATGTTAAAATATCACTAACGTTATCTTGCAGTGGAAAGGTAAATCCTATCTATGAAACGTCATGCAAGTAACAACTGAACTAAGCCGGCAAAATTACCTTTAACGTGAAATAACAAACGTTGCAGGCCTGGTACGATGCTCTCCATCGTAGAAACCAAAAACTTACTGGTCACTAAATTCGAACTGAGCAAAAGGTACATTGGGTGTTAACGTAACGTGACGTTACCTCTGAAATGATGCAGTCCAGCAGACGAGGTGACCGGTCCAGGAGTACGATTCCAGTTTCACCCAAAGAGAACTGTGCATTATCGGGCAGCTCACAGCGCTCCCTGGTGGTCCTCTCTTGGTTCGTCGTCACCAACAGTCCACACGGACCGAAGGGCGGTTAGCTGCGTTAGCTAGCTGCAGGCTAAAGCTAACTAGCATTAGCCACTCGCTGAATTAACGAGGGAAGCAACGTCAAGTCACGGCGTACCAAACTTTGCGTTCACTGCTACTGGTCACACAGGTAGTGCAACACGGTATCTTGCTGACAATTCGTACTTTGTGAAATATTACACTTCCATTACAACTTTTGACAAAACCCGTTAATTTCTCTCTCTCTCACTCACTCGCGCTCCCGTCGGCCCACAGTCACGTGATCACACGCGCCTCTATAATGTATATGTTTCTTACAATCTGAATAGATTTACTCACATCTTTCGGCTCTTCTGTCTTGTTAATAAAGCTTTATAATTGGTCCTGTTGGTCACTGCGGTTTATGTCTAGAACTTTTCCAAAGAAGTGCATGCAAACTAACACTCCATTCTGCTATATCACAGCTCAACGCTGATAAAGTTGATAGTGACAAAAAAGGAAGGGATGGTAGGTGTGGATTGGTTTTCACAGAGAAGCTGAAAAGCACAATGAAAGCTGATGATGGGATGGCGGCGAGCATGATGTGGGGCAGAAGTTGCTCTCGGTCTGAGTGATACGTTTACCATTACTTCCATAGCCTTGCTTCTCAGGGTCTTTTTCTCATGGTTCAACGTGTCCTTTGTTACCAGGGAAATGATATCTTTGGCTAATGAAGCCAAAAGCAAGTGTGACTATTAAATTAGTTTAAAATCAGCAATGAAGCATGCAATGGAATCTTGAAAGTTTCCAGGATAATAGAATACAAAAGATGAAGATGAGAAGTGCAAACTAGAGGTTAGCCAGACTTACATTTCTCCCACTCTCACTCACATAGAATGAATATATATTGATTAATTTGGTATTTGTGTATGTGGTTACATTCTATGCAATGCTTCCTAAGTGTTTCCGGTGTCTGTAACATTGAAGTACTGAGTGTTTTATTGCTTGTTAAGTAGCTGGACAGCTTGCCAGTAACTGTCAGGGAAGGCATTTGTTTTTATTGCGGAGTAGTAGCCAATTTGTACTCTTAACTGAAGTATTATTGTCTTCACTTTTTTAACAACATGAAACATATAACGAGAATTACAAAAATACTTCATTCAAGAAACTGAAGTAAAATCTGGATTGTATCTATTTATCTTTGCCAATAGCATTGAAATGAAAAACAAGTCTATAATCTTGATCCCTCTCACCGCTTAAATCGGTTAGTCAGGATGAGACGAGGAGAGGAGCAACTCCCTTGAAAACAAATAACATTGTGAGGATTAGTGTTAACCATGATGCATGCTCGTGTTTGCATGAGATGCACTTTCATTCCAGAGTGCTACAGATATTAAGGCCTTTTTATGTCTTTTTTATTGTCCACTATTATTAGTTTTTGATTGGTATGACTGAAAACCACTGTTTAAATATTTTAATCAAGGTGTTTAACATGCTAAATCTTGTAAGAAAACTGAAAAAACTCATCACGCAAATAAAGGGATGATTATATAACTTGAATATTTTTTATTCTGTATATGTTTTATGCATGTTTTCCATAGTACTGATTTTGCCAATCAGCAATGTCTCACACTTTTCTCCCTCAGTTACTGGACCTCAGTTAATAGAAATTTAAAAAACTAGATGCATTATGTAGATTAGCATTTCCTTTGTAAGAATAATACATTTTGATTATGTATTTATTATTCATCCATTCTGGAGTGTTTTATATAGAGAATAATAAAAAAACTTGGTTGAAAAGGAGACGGTAGCCTGAAAGCCTGCTTTGTAATGGGAACCATTTGTACTATTGAGAAGTGTGAAAATGCTGAGTTAGTAATGTGTGCAAATATACCTGAGTGAACTGGAACGCTCTCCTGCTTGCAGCTTGAATACATTTGGAATAGATTCATTAAAGATTTTAGTCATGATTTTAACACGCTTTCAAAGCATGACAATATTTGGACCTCCTAAATGTCCCCTGTTTGCCCACTGGTCCAATGTGGAATAAGTTAATATATGTCCATAAAGGCAAATTAACACACACACACACACACACTGACATCTACACACAGATATTCTGAAGCTGACACCCTCCTAAAGCCCCACACTGTGCCTCATGTAGGTCATCCCAACTTGGAGGAGATATTGTTTCTTCTAGGGTGTCCTTGCACATGGAGACACTATGTGCAGGCCATCAAATCGGAGAGAAGAAAAGACAGCAGGATCGCGTGTAAACTGAATTTGTTCAGATATAGGTCGACAACCAGCGTTCTCTACTCTGGACCTTCGTGCGTGATCGATCTACAGATGTCCACATATTGCATTATCTCATTGTTGACAATGTTTGTAGGTGGCGCCTGCCTCTTTTTATACTCTGTTTGAATAGCAATCAGCTTCCTCCTCATTTCCCCTGTCCTCCATAATGCATGAGCTGTGGGACTGCTCCACTCGATTGCTGTATTTATACGTGAATTGTGTATATGTGGGATATGTGGGATAGTCAAAGGGCAGCTGTCTAAAGCTTTGGCAGACATTTTACCAAGTTTGTGGTAAAGGAGACATAGGTATACATCTTTAGCACACAAGCTCTTCAAGCAGGGGCGAGGGGGGGGGGGGGGGGCAGTAAATGGGACGGATGAACTAGCTAACCTTTCATCCAGCTTGTATGACATCGGAGAGAGTGAACTTCCCCCCTTGTCTTCCAGTGGGCTTCGAGAGGCGCCCTCACAATTTGCCTTCTGCTCTGCCTTCCCCATCCCCCCCCCCCCAACCCCCCAACACACACACACACACACACACACATGCCCCACCAACAACCCTTCCTGCCTTGGAATTGCCACTCCACTCTCCTCCTCCCCGAGGACACAAAAGGGCCTCCAGATGCTCCAATCGTCTCTAATAAATAGTATGTAGTCAGTTAAGCCGCTCCGCTGCCAACTGGCCAAACTCTGAACCTGTGCTTTGGGAGAGCTCTCAGAAGGAAAATAAGGTCCCTCTAAATTTGATTCACTTTCGGCAGCTAGCTCTCTTGAAAGTTGCTTCCAGGCCTGAGTAAATTATAGGGCATTGAAGGAAAATGGAGAAGTATAGAGAAAGAGTGATAAAAGGCTAAGAGAAAGAGAGAGAAAGGAGCAAGTCATGTCATTATGTAAATTCAGACGTATTCACTCAAGGCATTTGAGATGTTCTCTTTTTATGTCCATTCCGATAATTCCTTTGGTTTTGGCCGAAGCCGTCTGACTGTTGGTTTGAAATATATCTTATCAACATTATTCCGGAGCAAATGGAGCAAATGAAACCCCCTGCAGCAGCCCCCGTATTCTTTCTGGTTGCAGATTTACAGCATGTGGTGCACAAGCTGTTCCAGATACAGCGCAGAATCCTAAAGACTCCACACACAGATCCCCAGAGACCCGGGGAATATATGTCACTCAGCACGGTGGGGATGGGGCTGTTTATTATTAGGTCTCGGTGGAAATACTGTGGCCTATGCCAGGCTGCTCATACCCTGTCGCTGACGGCAGGAAGACTGTGCGAGAGCAAATTGAAAGCCACTTGTTGTTGGAGGCCTTTTGGAGGAAGTGAAAAAAGGGGGATGAAAAAGTGTGGCATAGACATATGAGGAGGGCAGGGTTCACATTTCCTCCACAATAAAGGTACCGTAAAGATAATGGCATGAGGAAGACGGACAGATGGAGGATAGAGGTGGATGGAGAGACTGCTTTTGGGGCCACTGTTCAAGGTCAATACATCGTAGGAATAATTTAATCTAGAAAATAGTAGAAAATATTCAATATAAAAATCACATGGTTTGTCGATTTTTGTATTACCAGTCCATGCAATCATGTGTTGATTTGGGGCACTTTTACCCACAAGTTATGAGGGTTTTCGAAAGAAAGAAAAAACCCTCTCAAGCAAAATTGTTTGAATTGTGGCCCTGCAGAACCCACAAAACGACCCAGAGGCTGATCCGACCCGTTGTCTCGTTCTCTGGACGGCTCCCTCGCCTGCGTCTGTTCAACCAGGTTGCTGTAAGCCATTCACACTCCCCGAACCAAAGATGCTCCCCCTTCTCTTTTTTTCACCGTGTGCAAATAGATCGTCTGAGAAGGGGACGGCTAGATGGAGAAAGGGAGACAGGGGAGAGGGGAAGATGTGCAGAAGAGAAGATGGGAAGAGGGTTTATGTAAAGGAATGAAGGGGAAAAAAAAATGGGAATCGGAAAGAGGATGTAGGCAGAATGTAAGCGATCAGGCAGAAGAATAAAAAGATGAAAGAGGAGGGAGAGAAAGTCATTGGTGGTGCTGAATTCAGGGACTCGAATTGAGGGGCTGAGGGAATGAAAATAAATTTGCATCACTGCTCCATTGAGCTTTCCAAGGCCTTTCATTTACCCCCCCCCCCCCCCCCCCGCCCCCCCCCTTACAAGCCCTCTCACATCCCCCGTCTCTTCCAGCAAACTCACCACACCATTCCAGTGGGAGGAAAGCGATATATAAATATATATATATATATTTATAACCAGGGCTCTGTACTAAGACATCCTCATTGTGATCATGGTTCTCTCCCTGCTGACTGAATCCTCCATTCTCCCTCATCTCTCTTCCATTGCATCTTATCACTCCCCAACTTTACTCAGTTTTTTCACCCAGATTTTCTCAGTGGAAGTTCAGGTGACAAGATCTTTGTTTTTCTCTTAATATCCCCTTTTAAGTGTCTATGAAGCGCACACACCCAGCAGACACACAGAAACAGGGGCTTTCGTTCAGAGATGTATTTCTGCATTTCTGGTCACCTTGTAAATGTAAATCTACTTTGTCTCTAGTGACTACATTGGAAAATGTCTCGGCTTCTTTACAAAACAGCTGCGTGTCGGCGTGAGAACAGCGAGAGGGAACCAACACAGTAATCTAGCAGGTATCAGATCCAAAGCAATTGAGCAAAAGATCCTATGAAGCTCTGTGCAGAGCTCACAGGGAACTGCAGACTTCTAATTAATTGATAATTCTAAGTGGATTAATCACTATCATCAACCCTATTCACATCATAGACAGTGATGGTGAGCCAGTGTTATTGTACAACTATTCAATGGTCTCTGTAATCAAGCCATTTGTTGCCTAAACTTAACCCGCTCGGAAAATGCTCATGTTGTTTCGTGAGACAGTTACAACAACAATTTTATTCTCATTCGCTATCACTTCCTTTTAAGTTTAAGATGAAATGAATATTGTACTTTGCAAGGGATCGATATCAAAGCAAAAACAAAGTCGGAACATTCGACCATTACACAATGTAGGATTTAAAAGGGGGTCTCAAACTGTACAACTAAGTTGTCCAATATTAGTTCATGAATCTGCCTTCTGCCCCTCAGAGTCCATGTGTTGCAGGGGCTGGGATGACATGTGAGGGGTTAGTGGACAGGGCAGCTTGGAGGATGAGTGGGCTTTACGGGGTCATAGCGGGCAGCTGGAACATCTTTTTTTCTCGTCATTTTCAATTGTTTATGTTCCCCACTAGTCTAAACGCATCTCAGCTGATCTATTTATAACAATAACAGCAACTGCAAAGTTGAATTGTTTGTGTTTCTTTAATGCACAAAGCATGTGAGGGTTATTTTTGGTCAGATAATGTCCAAGTCATGCTAAAGGATCCATGGCATGAAACAGCCATGTGAGATTTTTACAATACTGGAATTGTTGGCTCTATCTGAGAAATCAAAAACTTAAAGTTGGCATCCGTCATCTGGGTGGGGCCACGCCGTGTGCGCGATTGTTCATGTCACACATTGTGTGGAGGAACATGAGGTGATTTATGCCAAAGGGATTCGTATATGCCAGTTGCCTCACGCACCCATTCAGACTATCGTGGACTTTAAATGCCAGATATCTCACCATACATTTAACTCTCTAAGTTTTCATTTACCACTCAGCAGCTCAGACCTGCTATTTGTTCAAGCTGTTTTATTGACTAATTAGGAATCTCGTAACGCCAAATATGATCTCATGGGGATTGTTACAGCTATTAGGTTTACTGTGTATTTTTCAGTAAAATGGGCTATACTTCAGATATTAATTTAAACAGTGCCATAATTCTTTGGTCCGTTATGTGCTATCATGAGTGAGTGCAGGCTTACATTTGGACAGAACTGCTGTCACATCAAAAGGGACCTGGGTCATTATGACTAATTAAGTCTTTTCACCCGTTTGTGGCTTTGGGTGCGGTGACTAGAGAGGTCAAAGGTCAGACTTTCAATAGGCGCTTGCTACTCCGTGTGATCTGTTCCATTTGCCCCCCACTCGCTCTGACGGCCACGAGCTCCTGCAGAGGGGGTGGGGGCGGGGGGGGGGGGCGCCGCATGCCGTCAGTGGGCCAGGTGAGGGGAGTGTGATGATGTAACAGCGCCAGATTCTCCCCGAGCAGATGAGCGCACGCCCTGCAGGCTTTTCATGATGATGATGATGATGATGATGATGCAGCCGTTGCTGATGTTTCATGTGTGATGAGCAGCTGTGTCTCACATCTTACGTAATGCAGGTGTTTTACACACAAGACTTTCTGTTCTGTGGAAACTGTCAGCAAATGTCTTTTTTGTTTTCATGAATTGTATTTTGGCATTCAAAAGACAGTAACAGCAAAGAATATGAACAAAACTGTAAATTAGCTGTTGGAAATGTCTTTAGGAAAAAAACTGAAATGAGGAAACATCATACAGTGGGAGATGTGCCGTGGACCTTAATAATAGTTTTTAATTATAATGGCCTCTTGTATTCTGTGATGGAGTACATAATGATCACTTTGTGATGTCCTTTGGAACGTGGCAGCACAGCATATCCTGCACTCATGAATCCACCATCATTCTTCCTGCATCACTCTGTGTCTCTTTCCCTTTACCTTTCAAATTCTTCCCTTCTCTCTCTAACAGAGTTAATATACTGATGCTCATTATTACTGTTGTTATGACAGCCTCCCTTGCACTCACATGCACACAGCCACTGCAGTTATCCTGATGATTTACAACCCCTCCTCCTGCCCCAGAAGGAGAAGGAGGGGAGCAAACTATATACAGTAGCTGCCTTCAATAACAGCTTCACTCTAAACTAGCCCACCCTGGCACCTCCACAAGTTCGTCCCACATAACGACCACAACTTCCTCACGTTATAAGGGCCTGCAATAACAGGCCCCGAAGGATGACAGTGGAAACATTCAGCGTCTTAGTATCACGCCCCGGGTCGCATTGTAGCCTTCCTCTTTATCGAACATCTGACGGCTACTCGTGGCGACTTCACATTCCAAACGTGGGCGCTGTGGTGAGGAGAGCCAGTTAGGCTAGTGGCATAATATGCAAATCATGCATATTATACGTGTAGGGGCTGGCAAGTGATGTAATAATATAAGGCTTATTTTTTATCTTATCCCTGCTGTTAACAATGTTGCAAAGGACAACTTGCAATATTACATATTACACTGAGCCAGGCAACAATTTCCAGCTGAATTGTTTCCATATTAAATTATAATCTCTGAAGAACAGCCAACAATCACACACACACACACACACACACACACACACACACACACACACACACACACACGTGAGCGTTGGAAGTCACCGATCTCAACATTTGTTATCTGACGTTTTAAATTCTTTATTCAACAAAACAATTCCAAGGTCGATACCATTGATAACACTGCAAACTAACAACTTAATTGAAGTGACTAATAGGAGAGACACTCTATTTATGTATGTGTGTGTGTGTGTGTGTGTTTGTGTGTTTGTGTGCCCACAACAAAGAGACACAGAGAGGCCTCTCTGATGTTTCATCCATCACAGTGATCCCGCCTCGCTCGCTTGATGGTGTGTATCGACGAGTGCGGCGATGGTAGTTAAGGAGAACTACATGGCAACCAGCGTCTCCTCTGCCACATGAGCAGCGCTGCGCAGCATGCCAGGGAGAGCGCGAGATGTTACATCACCGCCAAGCGGGGATGGAAGTGTTGCGAAGCCAAAGGCCGTCGATGCAAGTGTGAAGCAACCCAGATATTAGACCCCTACAGTTAGTCAGTTAGCCGTTTCCATTTCGTTCATATAGAAAATCAACTGATGGAGACGTTTTTCCGCCTGGATGAACTGTCTATTCCCACCACAAGTCCATTCGGGCTATTTGCGTCTTTTGAAAAACACTCACGTTTCAAACTTGTGGTTGTCAGCACCCCGAGCCAAATAAGGTAAAAACAACAACATAAAGAAAGCTATTTGTCATACAAGGGCCTCGCTGAGAAAAGCTGCCCCTGTTTTCCTGACTCCACGCCGTCAATATCCAAGCCTCCGGGTCCCGAGGTGCTGTCGGACGTCAGATCTGTAGCCGATGGGCATATTGAAAAATGCATGTTCAGCCTCTTTGCCAGGAAGTGGATGTGCCAGTCATGACAAAAAGTTCCCTGAGACAGCATGTTTATTTTAACTTAGTTTTTCATGGATGATTGCTAGGCTTCGTACTTCAGTGAAATACACGAGCATCTGACTGCTGGCTTCTCTCTTTTTTTACTGCGTCCTAGATTTAGAGTCATGGAATTTGACTGCAAGTTATGGAAATTCCTCTATTTGTTTATGAATTATTAACCTATTCTGTTCAGGTTTTGAGCGTTTCATCCTAATGAGAGAAGTTGTATGCTTGTATAGCCCCAATAGCCTGGATTCTGGAACAATCAGCCCAGTGAATGCTTAGGATTTCAACTTTTGAAGTGCAATAACTTTACTGGCCTACATATTGTATAGGGAGGGTTGTTTCTTAACAGTTTCTCACCATAGTGCTCTGTCTGCAGGGTTGTACTTAATGTGCAAACATTTATGAATAAACCATTTCTGGCTGTGATGCATTCTAGAGGTCTAAATAATGGATTAACATTCCGATAGATATTCACTAAACTCATTTTTCATAACTATTTTGAAAACTGCATCGTTTACATAAATAATTGCTATTTAGCATCTTCCCTTTTCCTAACCTTTGCCGCCACTGTTATAAATGTGTTGCTGACTCACTGCCAACAACTGCTAACCAGCAAACTATACAAAGTCGTGACAGGAATACATATTGCATTACACGTATGCAAATGCATTTAGGATTGTGCAAGTTCTTTCAAAGTATGAGCCTTACTAAATCTTACAATCAAAAACACAAAAACATCTATCCATGCATAAGATGAAGGCACACATGCATATTATTCCCAACACATTTTGATGTCTGACTCTAAGCACAATGGTCGACCATTGTGACTGGGGGCGGACAAGCAGAAGTAAACGGGTGAACATGTTATGCAAGTACAACATAGTGAGCATATTTAGCAGGATAGCATCTACCGAAGACCAAAAAAAATGAATAGAGGTTGCTGGGAGGGTTGTTTTCATTTGTCTGGAGGTCTCATCATATCATATTCTAACAGACCAAAGCTTACGCATCCTCACACCAATGCAGCAAATGCAATGTGGTTAAAGCTTGAACATCACTTCCTGTGAGCGGCTCAATATGAACAGCTCACTCCTCAACAAAGTGTGTTCTTCTGACCCACCCTCAACAAGCCCCCCCCCCCTCACAAACTTATGCTTTCATCATATAAAGAGACACAAACTCTCTCCCTCTCACACACACACACACAAACGCGCAAAGCCAAACCTTATGTCTCCCTCTCCGACGCGTACACACTCTTTTACACTGTCTGTCAAACCTTGTGTTCCTGTGAAAAGAAGGAATTCCCCATTGAGTTTTTTTCGCTGAGAGTTTTTCTTTTTTTGGGCGGGGGGGCTGTACTCCAACTGTTCCATTTGCTTTTAAGTGAACTTCATCCAATATTAAAGCCTAGTCTGGTTTGATCAGAGCGTTTGTAGTACAGAGCAGCTGTGTAAAAGGGTCACTTCTTGGATTAACCGTGTCTTCTCTCTCTCTCTCTCTCTTTTCCCCACATTTCTCTCCCTCCCTCTCCCGGGCCGTTCCTCATTTCTGTCTCCTTTTCTCGATTTTTCTACCCCTCTCCCCCCTGTCATCCTTTTGCTCCGTCTCGGTCCACTCTCAGGACTACACGCTGACCATGTACTTCCAGCAGGCCTGGCGAGACAAGCGGCTGTCCTACTCGGAGATCCCCCTCAACCTGACCTTAGATAACCGGGTGGCTGACCAGCTCTGGGTCCCCGACACCTACTTCCTCAACGACAAGAAATCCTTCGTCCACGGCGTCACGGTGAAAAACAGAATGATCCGACTGCACCCGGACGGTACCGTGCTGTACGGTCTAAGGTGAGATTTAATCTCGAAGAATAACATTCTTGACGCCGCAACAAGAACAAGCTGCAAGGGCGTTTGAAGTCACAAGTAACCAAATAAATCTCCCTTACGCTTGTTCCGTGGACACATGCACATCGCCAACTAAAAGCTGCTCAAAAGCTAAACTGTGGTCTCTTAGTAGGTATCTGCATAATTTACATAGCCACCAATAGTATGTGTGATATGTAAAGTTTGACTGTATGTGACCTACGTACCTTTTCCTCTGTTCATTAGATGTGTGACAGAGTGACAGTGAGGCCATACTTCATGGCTCCACCATCATTTTCTCTATCTGTGCATCAACTGGTGGGAATGCTCGACTTCTTACATCCGGGGCGAAGAGCTTTACTGTTTTCAAGATGATACAAAAAGACATCAGGCTGCTTAAAAAAAAAACGTTGCTGCGAATGTCATATTCTTCAGGCGTTGACTTGATCTTCACTCTTTAATATTGCTGATCAAACGCTTGTTTATTCTCTCTCCCCGGTGGTTGCTCGACCCGTTTTCACTGACGTGCCCCTCCACGGGCTCAGAAGGAAAGGAACCTGTTGACTATTCCCCGTAGGGACGTCTTTTCCTCCCCTCAATCACGAAAAGCTATTAACATTGAAATGACCGCTGACATTATTTTTGACCGCACTTGGAATGATGGTAATCTTGGTTACTTCTCCGACCGTATGGTTGTCATTTATTTTGTAATCTCCTCAAACTCGCTGGAATGAGTTTCTCAGACAGGGTAGAGTGTTTTTGTTCAATACTACTTTTGCAGGTTTTATCATTTGATTGTACACAATCCTCTCTTTGGGGACCAGTGGAAATATTCTGAATATTGCTCTTAAATCTGTGTTCCGGTTTGCCAGAAATAAAATCCAGTAGTACAATATAAACCGATTGACCCATTCCACTGAGTTGACCTCTCTGATGACTCAACAGTTCATTTTACAAATTGTCCTCTGATGCCCAAACTATAAAAAGTTATGGAAAATCATAACGTCTTAATGGCCACCATGTCAGCACATTAGCACTGCTGCAGTGAGGATGAATAAATATGGAGAGACAATGAAAAAAAAAGGAGAGAGACGGGGCTTCAGAAGATAATTAGACAGACTTTTCTTTCGTAGTCATCCTTGTTATCCGTCTTCAATACTCCCCCCGATACCCGTCTACAGAGTCCGGCATGGTGTCATTTGCTCAGCACCTAATCTGATGTAATCTTAATACAGTTCCCTCATGTTACCATCTCCACTTCCATGCCAACCAAAGCAACGTATCCAACTGATTGATGCTAAACACTTGAATCTGACCGAGGGAAGCATCATGATGATGAAGAAAAGACACAAGTACGTGGGACAGAAAACAAGTGCAGCACACCAATTCATAGGACCGGCTACTTTGCCTGTAAAATATACATTTAGCTCCACAGTGCTGACCTCTGCCCAACAACAATCGATATCAATATCAATTTAACCGTGGAACAAAATCTGTGGCCTCGGGTTAAATGAAGAAAGCCACTTGAGGACCTTCCTACCAAACAAAGGCAGAGTATTTAGGCTTCCTACATGCTTTATTGCATGGTTTTGGGGACATCCACTTGCCTGCAGTATCCAATGATACTAGGAGATTTAGAAGACAATTTTTAAAAATTATTTTTAGTTTCTGACACATTTCTATTGCTTTCAGATTAAATCATAAACCCCCCCGGTGAAAACCAAATCCTGCCGTGAAAGTGGTGAACTGACATTGGTGACATCCTGAAATACTGCCGGTCCCCTTTGAAGATAATTGCATTTAACACCAAGGAACATGTGCTATTCATTTCATGAGGTTCTTGATTTTTGTTTTTTTTTCCTTCGCAGTGCTTCTCTCTGAGATTATGCCCGTTGCCCGCAACATCAAAAGTAGACAAAAAGGCAGCGAGGAAAGCTCGAGACGCACCAGCAGACTGTGAGGGTCAGATTATGTTTGAATAGAACTGAAACGATGCGAATCATCCCTGTATCGGGGCTTTGTACTTAAATAGAATAACCTACACACACTATCAAATAAAATATTCAAATGACAAATCCATAACCACTTGGGACATGGTTCCTACGCACTACATGACGAGTCAGTGCACATATTCATTAGGATGAAGTGGGATTAGATTGAAATAGGAAAAAGAAGTCCATCCTTCTTGACACTCAATATAATTTAAGAAGGGTAACCAGATTTTTTTAAAATCCTAAATTAGAGTCACAGGATCTTAAAAAATGTCAGCGAGTGCACAAAAATCCCCACAGCACATGCAGAATAAAAACATAAAAAAAACGATATATAAGCTATAAATATGATGTCAATGTTAATGTTAAAGCATCCAAGTGATTTGGTTCTGTGGGCTTCCTACTGCCATCATTTTCTTGGTTGGTTGTAGGTGGGAAGCAGTTTGCAACGTGGGATGAGTGCTCTCTGAATGCTCTCATATCTTTATTGCCCCTGATTTGACCTCATACCGTTTGACCCATCCGCCATCACAGTCCTTTGTGCAAAATCTGATGCACACGGCGGGTCGCTGCAGGTGACGCGGCTCAGCGCCACTCAGTTTCGGGCGCGGTCGTCACTCTCCTCAGGCTGCAGCCGGGCGAACCGAGCACTAACTAAAGACGGAGTGAGACGCGCGGCTGTGCATCATTTAAAGGACGGGACAAGCGGGGGGGGGGGGGAAGAAAAAGTGCGTGAGAGTGAACTGGAGGGAGCGGAGACAGCTGCAAACACAATCAGGCACTCACGCACACATGAACACATCCAAAAGAGTTAGAGCAAAACAACAAACACGCCGGGGGGCACGGATGCACACGCAAAACCTCAACCTTTTCCTTGAAGACCTTGCCAGAGGCTCTTGCTCCCGGTTCTACGCCGCTGACTCCATCTTGACACAGAGATCGAGGGGGGGGAGTTGACAGAAAGTAACCGTCAATTTACTCCTTGGTTGAACACGCGGAGGCCAGAGTGCACCTTCGCCAGGAGACAATCCATCGGAAAGAAGTAAACGCTGACATAGACAGGGTACAAGAAGGGCTCAAACCACCTCGGCGCCTCATTCTTAGGGGGTGGAAGCCCCCGAGGTGTTTAATATTAAACAGCATGTTGATGCTTCTTTGGTATCTTCTGCTTAGCTGTGCTCCCTTCGTGATGGTATTAGAGGAGACATTTTTCATCTCACAAGTGGCCGTTGATCATTCATTTTATCCATTAGAAAAATACATTTGAACGTTGGTAGGACAAGGAAAAATATGTTTTTAAAGTTATACCATTATACGCACAAGCCCTTTGAACAACTAGTGAACATTTATTATTTGACTAAACTTGTTTATTCTCACTGTTTTAATGACCAGTTGAAGGTTATTTTCCACTTTACCCACAGTAAACTGTATATACTCAAGACCTATTAAAGAAACACCAGCAAAAGCAGCGATGTGGAACACGTTGTCCAAATACCTTGCAAATGCAAAACGGGAAATGCTAGGAAATATAAATAAGTTATAAGAGAATGATTAAGTTATTAAGTGATGTCAGGCTTTTCACTGCCATTACTTACTGCACGGATGAATCCGACTGTATTCTCCTAACCATTTTCTTGCCCCAAACAGTTTCCTTCAATACACAACATATATTCCCACACACACAATTCCTAAATGGTCATTGTGTTATCTTTAAACTGGTTCTTAGTTCATCCGTTATTTGTGCCCATCAGAATGAACAAGTTAAGCTACCCATTTTTTATATTTAGTTTAACTGTAATAATCCCACCTTGGGTCTCCCAAAACAGAGAAAGATGTTATGAAATGTTTTTTATCTCTTTTGGTCTTCATGGGAACACTAACTTCTGGCCATGAGGTAATTTGTAAAGGAGACACACGCAGCACAAACAAATGGGTCGGTGACGTACAATTTGTTAGCCATATGTTGCCTGCAGACACACATGATGAAGTAATGCTGCATCATCACTTAAACTGAAAGTTTGCTTACACATTTTTTACAGTATGCAATCATGTGTTCCTTGGATGGCTAGGAATTTAGAAGAAAAAAAAAATATATATATATATATATGTATATGTTATGTTATTCCAAAAGATTCCATTGCAGTGACTGATGCTCTTTGGAATAATGGAATGGTGACAAAGAAAAAGGCAGAAGGCCAAAGCACAGCCAGAAACAGAGGCACACAGACGCGAGGGGTGATTATCTCTGCTTAGTAACACAGAGGATTGGACTCAAGATGAGCCTCTCCTCTGGCACAAATGTATCTATGTTGTCAGGTGTGCCGAGACGATTACCCACCATGCCGTGCCGCTCTGTGGCAGCTCCCCCACTGGGACTCAAGTTCCAACACAAGGAAAGGCGGCCTATTATTCACCTCATAGTCCTCGTGTCCGATGGAGAACACGCCCTGATCTATTGACTCGTGGTTGGCTGCTCTTATTATCCCTTAGTATCAATCCCTGTCTATTTATTTTGATAGAGATTGGAAGGCTACGTGATGTTTTGCTGACATGCTGCATATGCGGTGTACACAACACAGTATGTGGGCAGTAAAGCAGAAGGCCATTCATTGGGTTTCTGCTGTTTGTAGCTATTATAGAATCCCATGCTAAAAATAATTCTTGGAGGATTAGATTTAAAAGCAATGATCCAAAGGATTATCCAGATTTAAACAGATTGGCTTCATTTGTAGTGCATGTATCATGTATGTGGCATCGACTGGGATTTCAAGTAGACAACGTTTGTGGTATTGACCTTTGTTCCCTTGACAAAATCGTTCACAGTTATGTTTGAAGCAGCTTAGTCTCAAACCATTCAAACAACAAGCTGCTCCTCAAATAGACAGAAACTCATAGATTGAGGTAGATTTCTGAGTTGTTTTTCTTTAAAAGAAATAAATACTCTATGGAGAGAACAAAAGAATAAATCATCACTGAACGTCTTCCAAGCTACAGAAATGTGTATCACTGACAGTTCTGAAATAGAGTTCACATAGCTCAAGATTCAAGAAAATCGTTGTTTATTCATGGAGATTTTCACCCTGATCAAAGGCATCAACCTGTCAGTCAACTGAACAGAGGATGGACAACTTTCTTTACACTCTCACAGCTTAGTAAAGGACTATCTGTGTTTGTCTTATTCTTGTTGTCATATAGTGGTATCTGTAGTTACTTCATGAAAACCTATCTATCCCACATCATGATAACACGCACTGGCCATTGAACAAACTCTTCCACGGTGATCTCCACATTTCCACAGAGGGATCCCTGCTGCGACTCACACTTTCGGTGGGGCCTGACACAGGCTCTGCAGGATAATCCAAACAATGCTTAAACCGGGACAGAAGGATTACTTTTTGGCCCCGTAATCCCCAATTGAGTTGTGACTACTGCTGCATCCCAAACCCTCAAAAGGTTCCTGTGTTTATGTGTAGAGGTTTTTTAAAGATTTATGTCTTTTTTTGCACATGGTTCATTCAATATAAAACGGTATTTTGAGAATGAAGATGAACTGCAGTAACCTTTTTTCCATGCAGATGTACGAGCCTTGATTCAGGACACCGGACCGTATTCTAACGCCTAAATCTCCTACCGACAAACAGTCGGCTGTCTCTCGAAACCTACCACTGTTGTCAAAGTAATATATAGTGTTATGTTTTTTCAGAATCACTACCACCGCTGCTTGTATGATGGACCTGAGAAGGTATCCACTGGATGAACAAAACTGCACCCTCGAGATAGAGAGTTGTGAGTAATTCACTTGTGTCTTTGTTATCTTTTGGTTTATTTTCCAAGCCATACATCTCTGGACTTCCCTAAGTATTTGTACCCATATACTGGCATAAAAGTTACATGAGACTGGGTTCAAACTATTTATCCTCTACTGTAATGCAGAGACCCAATAAACCTAAAACTGCCCACAGCTACGTATTCTCTTTTACTAAATAAATACTGCATCATTTCAGCTATCGTAAAGCTGTTTTCATTGCACACAATTTGGTCCCAAGGAGAAGGTCACATCACTAGAACGATGTCATAAAGAGGAAGGTAACGTAGAGCTGAGCAGCCATCTTGTGCACCAGATAGCTTTCATCAAATGATCTAATGGGCATAGCTCAATAAGTGCTCCTCTCCTCACTGGAGCAGCAGCGTCTTCCGTGTAATGTGTGCTGTCCGTGGTGCTGAAGGGATAAAGTACAGCTATTGCTATAACTCCCCAAAGCTGCAGCCAAGTTCAAAAGACAACAATTTACTAGCAGTGCTTTATGAGCGGTGCTGTGGTACCTCTGGTGCACCTATTTAAACCACAGCCTACGAGGCTATACATTTCGAGTGCGTCCCTGGAACTTTGCTGTATTGCCGTGAGTCTCTTTCGGTTTTCCCTCTCCTAGCTCTCCATCCATTTGAGAAAATTATGCAGTACATCTTCATAGTTTCATTTAAACTGTTTCATTTAAAATAGCAGGCTGTCTTTCTTCATAAGTCGGCAAGCTAACGGCTGCATCGATGCAGAAAAGGGCAAAGAAAAACGGCCTCCTTAGTTTCTGCCCCACTCAGGATGGACAGAACTATACTTCTGATGAATGCTGAGGTCAAAAAGGTGCCTTCCGAAATCATCTACCATCTTGTGCAAAATGATATTTACTTGCATCTATAAACTTGCTCGAGCTTAGTCAACTCAACTGGATAATTGCAAATGCTTCTGAATATAGTTTCCATCTAGAGAGAGTTAAGAGTGCTGTACTCAACTGTGCAATGTGAGCTCGAAGGCTTACAGCTGGTGCTGGTGTACAAAGGGAAATAGAGCATAAGGAGCAAAAAAAGTTATTTAAGCTTTACTTTTTCACCCTGGTTCTGACAACGCGATTGAACTCTCAAAGTCACGGTTGTCGTAAAGATTTTACCTTCCCCAAAATCTGATCGTGGGATCTGACAGTTTCATTATGCCAGGCTAAGGATGCATGCCGTTTTTTTTTGGACCAAATGCCAATGTAAGCAGAAACAGACCAATTGTCCAGCGGCAGTCGGCCGAGTTCTGTGGGAATGTTGTCACAGGAATGCAGTGGGCTAATGGACTGGTGCACGAGGGTACGTAAACCAACTGCACCCACAGCATTTTACACGCCGCGGCAAACTATTGGACGACAGCTGGACTCGAAGATATGTGCACACGTGGGTTAGCAGTTAGAATATAAGAAATAGTTCAAACAAACTGAAGACAGGGTGCCAAAAGAGATATTTGAAATCTGGCTCTGGAGGATCAGTGTGAAAGAGAAGCAGAATATAGATGAGAAACATTCTTGTTGAGGCCAAATGGTTGAAGGGAAACCAGGAGGGGACAAACCAATTAAATCTTTTTTTTTCCTGCAGATTTGACAAGGTGACCCTCAGGGCAGCTACATGGTTGGTATGGTAGCTCCCTCACTGAACCTCACCTAGAGGCCTTTTAGGCTTGTCTTCAACACTGTAACCAGGGATTCCTTCTTATTCCACTAATGAGGTTCCTGGTTCTTCAGGATTTAGCCCGTCAACATGGTTTAACAAATAATTGCCATGTAGATAAATGTTAAACCTTTGGGGAAAAAAAACCTTTTTCATCAACTATCAATGGTGAAAAAAAAAAAAAGAAATGAGTTTTTCTCACATAAGGTCACAGACCAGGGGGAAATCAGGAGCGTGCTTTAGCAGCAGTAGTGTGCATACACTACTAGTCGGAAGGGGACCTTCAGGCTGACACAACTGAAAAGTGCTTGCTGGTTTCACTTGTCATGGGCCACAACAATGATAAATGCCTTAATGCAACTTAATTGGGAACCTGGAATTCCTTTGGTAAGATAGCAAAGCGCCTGCAACTGCAAATCATGTCTCTTAATGTGCAGTGTCCACTTAAAGTACTTGTTCAGGGAATTATGGGAGGCGAGTGAGAGGGAGACAGAGAGGAACATGGCCTGTTTACTGATGAGTGTGCCTCAAAACACAGCTTGTCGTCCATCCCCAAGCACAAATTCTTCTCTTTTAATTTGGTGACAGGCTTCAAGTTTAAAAAACACCGTTTGGGGACTTTCAATCAATTTTATGCCAACCCTGGTTTGATTACCTTTTTAATTACGCAATAACAAGCTGTTTCCGAAGGTGATTTCTACATCAGCGCAGGTACTTTGTGTGAAGATGGAGCCATCATGGCTTGAATTCAACAAGAAATTATATTCAACCAATATCTTTAAGTTACCTCCCGCAGAAAAAATAGAACAACAGAATTGTTCTTCAAAAGCAGCAGAGTTGAATAGAGAATGTGTTTAGAACGCATCTGAGACCACACTTGATATCACATCAGCAACATCCAATATATTGGTTTACAGGCAGAGTTCCCCATCAATATATAGAAGGCTTTGCAAATTCCTATTGTAAGTACCATTTTGTTCACATCAAGATTCACATCAGGACTTCATGCATGAATAAGGATCATTAGTTCATCATTAAAAAGCATGTATGACACAAATTAGAGCTCCACACACAATGGAAGGAGACAAATAAATTGTTAAAGTGGTGGGGATGGCGAGAGGTAAATCATTTATTCTGGGTTTTCACATCTTGCTGCTGGTTTGGTGGATTCATAAATTGCTCAAGCGTATTTTGGTTTGCGCGTTTTGCAGGAATAAATGAGATGATATAAATGAGCAACATTCGTGTAATATATTCATAAACACAGATGCAGCGATTGAAAAACAGGAAGGGGGAGGTAGAGTCGAATGGGCATAATGGAACATTTTTCATAAGATCTATAAAAGAGGGTACTTTGGTAAACACGCCAATTCCTCAACCGCACATTCAGCAATATATTATAAAAGGGTTGTCTCTAAACCCTGGCAAGGCAAAGGCCTGTCAACCTGCATTTGTTTTGTTTCTATTTCCCCAGCATCTTCATAATGCATGTGTAATCCAGGCCTTCAACTAGCATAGCAGGCCACACAGGGTTTCCCCTCCCTGCAAGGCATTATTTAAAAGGGTTAAACCTCATGTTCTGGGTCACTGTTAGATGAATGCAGATTACAATGTACAGTATGAGCGCTTCTGAACACCAGCACTTCCTTCACAGGAAACCCATTGTAGTTAGATATATAACATTGGCTTCACAAGCACACCAGCCGTGCACCTTTTTAATTAATCATGCTAAAAGCAAGGTTGCTAAGTTGTTAAACACTGAATAGTACAAAGGAGCATTTCGTCGCCAACGCACCAGCAACGTCACACACACACATGCGAGCACAAACAGACAAAGATATCCCTGTTCTCTGTTTTCACACAGAGGGGAGACAGCGGGCCATTGGAGCCGTTATTATTTCGCACAGTTGATGTGCACTCACAATAAAACTCATCATTTCATCACAGCATTTCTACCAGGTAACAGTTATATTTTCCGCACCAGCGAACCGCATCCGACGAACACAGCCACCTCCACTGTCTCTCTCTCCCGGCTATCCTTGCCAATCAAACACCACTTCCAGAAAGTGAAAGGATCCCGTGGGGTTTTGAATGGTGTTGTTCTCGTGGTCGTGCGAGGCTTATTTATTCATCTGATCTTCAGATGTTCTGTCCTCGAAGAAAGCGCAGCCTGCTGCAGCTTGCTGTGTACTGCAACGAGTTTCCAAGACCTTTTTAATTAGACACAAGGAACGACATTAAAGTCGCTTTGAACCGGGTGAAATCAAAGATTCATCTGAGACATATTTAAGTGTGGAGTGGCCTTTTCAGCGCATAGGAACGACAGGCAGTTTGTTCCGTCCTCTTGATTGGTTTTGAGCTGGAACGCGTGTCTTCATGTGTTCATGCAGAAACCTGCTCTATTTCTGTGGAATGTGCACCACAAAAAAAACTTTATATTGACAAATATTCCCAAAAAAGCAAAAATATCCCAAATCATGCAACAGGGAGCGGTTCTCCAGCAAGGCCTGTAAACACCGTGGTGTCAAAAAGCCATTCTCAAAGCGAAGAAAATGAGTTTGATTACCGAGACATGATGTTGAAAGGAACCATTTAGAAGCAAAGCAACAACCTTTCTTGTCCTTAATTATGTTTTAGGCCAGAGCGATATCAAAGTCAGTGTTTTATCACCTTCCAAAATGCATCTTTGCCCATTAAAACAAATCAATGGAGACATTATTTCAAAGGCCTTATAAAAAAGGCCTGGAGTCAGATTTGATGAGGGAGATAAGCCAGAGTCCCAGTTAAATAGCCTTCGTATTGTATTGCTATCTCCTCTGATGCTATCGGGAACAATTTCATTCAGTTCTAGCCTGCCAACACTCCTAGACTTTTAAATCCATGAAAGAAGCCGTTGTGCTATCGTAAAAAAAAAATATTGTCACACTCATAGTTTTTTTTGTACTAGAGGATTAGCTCCACTGAGAAATTAGAAAGCCAATCCCCCCCCGCCTCCCCATCTCCCCTCCTCCAGTCCCCCTTTCTTATTGCATTGTTTAATAGTTATTTGATGTACTGTAGACCCTCACCCTCACTCCCTCCAGTCAGTTCTATTCAACGGGAATCACGATAATGCTGTGACATAACAATTTGGTATGAAAGCGAGGTGATGCAAAACTGCATAGTCAGCCTCAGCTCCACAGACACAATGGAGTTAAGTGGATTGGGTGGCTGGACGTTCAAAGATATGTGGGCCAGTTCACATCATTGACTCAAATGTTTGCACAAAACCACCCGCTCCTCTTTCCTCCTGGAAGTCTATATTCACGGGGCGCGTTGCCATAGCGAGGGAGGCCAGGATGTGCATAACGCCCCATGATGCATTACATGTTGGAGCCGAGCAGGCTATTGATAAATTCCTTCTTCGATGCCTTGATTAAATTGCTTCCCGGTGTGTCTGAGGATAGGCCACGGGGGGTCATGAAGGGTTCGACCTGTTGGGACTGTGCATTATAATCCGCCTGCTTCCACTGCAGATCATTGGAGGAGGTTGATCTTCAATCTTCATCTCCGTACATATTGATATGTGTGCTTGGCCCAGGTGCTGACGCAAGAGGAGAACTCGGGGGGGGGGGGGGGGGTGGGTCATCAATAAAATGAGCTCTCATCATTTAGGACTAATCCTCTGGGACTGAACAAATTGCCTTGAATTTAAATTTTAAATCTCAAGTAGAGGAGGGAGCTCAGTCTCGATTTCATCACTTAAGAAATGTATCCAAAATTGAGTTATTCCTGTCTGCCCCTGTCCCGACCTGCCTTCACCCCACGTCGACTAATACAATTCCCTTTACTCTGCACTTAGTGGAGAAGCACTCCATGTTCCGTTGGTTGTTTCAAAATGCAGCTGCCACGCTTTTAACCCCTTTTCAATAGAGAATTCATTAATGACCTCTTATGTGTGCTAATGACGATGCTGTACATCAATGTTTTAGACACACGGTACATCCGAACAGCGTGTCCGTCCGCTTCCCCCCCCCCCTTTTCGTCAAAGAGGGCCGAGAAACGTGCGAGGGTGTAAAACGCAGCCACTGACAACTCCGCATTAATAATTCACAGCAACTAAATAGGTCACACGAGTATTAATTAAGCAGAACAGGGTGAAGGAGAAGAAGAAGAGGGAAGGTAAAGTGAGAGATGGACGGACACGTAGTCATGACGGAAAGGAGTGAGAGAGAGGAGTGTAATCAACTGGAAAAAAAAAGGGACGGGAGAACGCGGATTAAAAACGGAACAAGCAGGAGAGGAAGAGCAGTGGCGAAGAGGAGAGACCAGAGGAGGAAGATAAGGGGAGGTGTGGTCCACGTTATGTGCACCACTCAAAGAAATAGTACAGGATCGGCCTCTTAAGTGTTCTTTTAAGTGTGTTTTCCTTCATCATCCAGGGTCTTTCATCACGGCCAAACACGCACATTTTGTGTAAATTCTCATGTAAATCCAACATCAATTCATTTCATAGCTGCTCAATTGTGAGCATTTAACAGAGTGAAGGCCGCACAACAGCGTAAAAAAAACTGCATTTAACAGAGTGATATGCTATAACAACAATGGCTACAGGACAAATTTACAAGCGTGCGTGCAAATCCCCGCTGAAGCAACCAAATGCGGATGTAACAACTGTGACTCAAATGGTTATTGTGTTGAAAAAAAAGCCCCCAGATCCGTGTTACAGTCCACCTCCTGCCGTTATCTACAACGCAAAGCTAAACAAGGGTAGCGACTGAACGGTGAAACCAGTGCTATGATATGAGACTATAACATTCAGTTGTTTGTTTTCGACGCAGAAACGTGTATTGCACGTCTCGGGCCTTTTCCCGTCATTAATTGGAGGCCGGCCTCCTAAAGAAGCGCACTAACCCCCCCCCCCCCGGCTGTCTCCTGTTTAACCTTGTCTCCTCATCCCCTTCCAGTCCTCTCTCTCTCTCTCTCTCTCTGAGACCAATACTCTCATGGCCCCGAGTCAGCAGACATGTCAGCTGCACGAGAGCAGACAGTAGGCAGTGGATTACGCAAGAGCCGAGTTTCATGGTCTAATAAACACTTTCTACTTTTTACATCGCCACTTGTCTTGAACTCTAACTACATGCTACTCAATCATTTTTTTTTAGCTGCAGCCCCCCGAGTCGCCTTGCTGTCCATGTCCCCACTGATTGGGCCCAAACGAGAGCAAAAGAGCGAGAAGCTGTGGAATCCGATTAATATTAATGGACTTGCTACTTGTCTTTGTAACGATTGCCCTGAGTTTCAGAAATGAAAACGGTTTCCAGGCCTGTTTATTTAATCAGTCTTGCTCTCTGTATTAAATAATTGAGTTGCCCGTTGGACAAAACATTATAAAATTGAGACATGTAAGGATTTTCCTCAGCTATGTTGCATGTCGTAACACTGTTTCACAGCTTCAATCCAGGATGTAGGTTTTTGTCGAGAATAGGGATAAGCATGTGACTCGGCCGCTCCCTCAGAGGTTGATGTTAAGATGCACTTGAAAGCGGCGGTTCTTTGAATCTAAGTGCGATGGCCCAGGGGCGGCGGAGGGAAGTCTAGAAGTGCCCACTGGGGATGTTAATTAGTGCGCAGAGTTTATTTTATGCATTATTTTACTGTTAATAATTGAACGAATAGGCTAAATGCATGCACCCTGAATTCCGTCTTCCTCTCTCAAGATCACTAATGTGATACCATAGTATTCCAGACATTGTAGCATGTGATGATATAATAACTACATTATCGTAGATATTAGTTTAGTTATAAGTTTTAGATACCAGACGACACATTGCATTTGACAGGCCTGCTTTCATCTGAGGAGACTAGAATAAAGTTAATGGAAAAGTGTTATGGATTGTAACAATGTTAATTCCCATCTCCAGGTTCCTGAGTTTTATTATAATGATAGTGCTCTGAGCTGGAACTAAAGTATTTGCATCCATGGATCTATAGCACGCTATTAAAAGAGGGCCACTGCATCAGCACATTTAAAACTTTGCACGTGACAGGTGTTTTTTTTGCTTTCCTACGAGGAGAGAACGTCCTCAGTGTGAGAGATAACTCTCATCTTCACTTATTCCCACCATCTGCCATGAAACAGAGGATCTTCTGCTCTTAAGTGAAGCTCTGATTAAGTGACAACCAAGCGCGTGTGTGTCAAAAATACAATGCGTGAGGATTAATTAGGATGAAAAAAAAAAAACTGAAGAATGATGATGATAACAATAATTGCATATCTTATATAATGAAACCATGTAATGTGACTAATTGACTGGATTGCACGGGATCCAGATGGAACGCGATTATGAACGGATGTACGCTGCACAGATCATCAACAGTCCTCACTAGTTGCTGTGCCCTGTGCCCCCGATGTGTCTCAGATGGCTACACCACGGATGACATCGAGTTCTACTGGCGAGGAGGAAACAATGCTGTGACAGGGGTGGACAAGATCGAACTGCCTCAGTTTTCCATCGTGGATCATAATCTCATCTCCAAGAATGTCGTCTTCTCCACAGGTAAAGCAATGAGTCTTCTGTTGATGGTGTGGAGTACAACATAATGCTTTCCAGCAGTAATGACCCTGCAGTAAAGATTCCCTTGAAGCATGTATCATATGTTTTGTACACATGCACACACTCTCGATTTCCATCATAATTATTATTATTATTATAAACTTATAAACGTCCTTATCACGATAATACTGCAAAAAAGGGCAATATGAAGGTTGACTCTAGAACTAGCACACACGCATTTGCAGAAACTCTACATTACATGTAAATGTATGAACACACTTTCAAACGAAGTACCCTCCTGGGACTTGAAAGACCTTATGACTATTTAAACGCGGTAAAAAAGAAAGAAAAAATATACGGACTGATTCGATGAAATATTCATCTCTTTGTCATTTTCATGTTCACGTGTTTGTCATGCAAGCAAGCAATCATGAAGCAGCGCAGCGTTTCTGCTCAATTCACCTCATGGATCCATGCGGAGAAAAAGAGCACACGAACACTGATGCAATAAGAGCACCGCGACTCCGCTAAGGAGAAGCCCAGCTTTTGTCAGCAGGGGTCACACAATTCACACAAGCCCATTAGTAACATAAAGTGTGTGTGTGTGTGTGTTTGTTATCTACCTAATGTGTCCCTGCATGTGTCTGCCTGCGTTGCACTATTCCCGAGATGTGGTTAGCGGGGGGATTTCCCTTTTTCGTTGGCTGTCTGTTGCGATGTGGAGTGAGCGACCTCAGAGATGCACACATCAGCACCAGCGCCGGGGCGTTTTTACCAAGCACAAGTGGCATGTTTCACTCTGAGGATGGGCGATGTCATTGTTGCATTATGAATTATGAATACTTACTGTCATTTTTAGCCAACTCGTTTCCTCAATTCATAAGTAAATTATTCAATGATTCTCTCAGTGGCTCGAGCTAACATTAGCTAAATGAAAAAAAGCAGCTCTGAGGGGCTGGTGGGTCGTGGATGCTTTCATTACAACAACTTAATACTTCTCCCTCGCCCCTCCCCAGTATCTGCATGACTCTCCAAAGAAAACGGTACATTGCAATGCATTCTTCTTTGACAGTGTACATTTATATATATATATATATATATATATATATACACTCACCTAAAGGATTATTAGGAACACCATACTAATACCGTGTGTGACCCCCTTTCGCCTTCAGAACTGCCTTAATTCTATGTGGCATTGATTCAACAAGGTGCTGAAAGCATTCATTAGAAATGTTCTAATGGAGATTTGTGGGATGCACATCCAGGGCACCAAGCTCCCGTTCCACCACAACCCAAAGATGCTCTAGTGGGTTGAGATCTGGTGACTGTGGGGGCCATTTTAGTACAGTGAACTCATTGTCATGTTCAAGAAACCAATTTGAAATGATTCGAGCTTTGTGACATGGTGCATTATCCTGCTGGAAGTAGCCATCAGAGGATGGGTACATGGTGGCCATAAAGGGATGGACATGGTCATGCCTTGCTCAGGTAGGCCGGGGCATTTAAACAATGCCCAATTGGCACTAAGGCCAATTGGGCATCGTATTTGCCATGTGATTGGTTGATTAGATGAGAAATTGAACAGGTGTTCCTAATAATCCTTTTAGGTGAGTGAATATATATATATATATATTTTATACATATTGTAGTTAATAAGGAATCAGATGTATTTATCATGAAACAAGAGTCAGTGCTTCCTCATCTGGATTTGAGAGTCTTACCATTTGGCTACTTGGGCAGGTGTGACTTCAGTGGACGTTTTAACGTCGGTCACCTTTTTTGTTCACCATTTGTAAGCTATGATCAGCAGTGAGTGGACAAAACAGCTGACTATAAAAACAGAAACTACCATCTTTAGTGTATATGCTACCAGCTGTGAACTTGGCTGCTAATAACCAGGAAAGGATTTAGTAGCTATACCATAAAGTGCCTTTAGGTCAGAGCACATTTTAAAATATCCCTGTTTTTTGTCTCCCGTCCCTTCTCTGCAGGTTCCTACCCTCGTCTGTCCCTTAGTTTTAAACTGAAGCGAAACATCGGGTACTTCATCCTGCAGACGTACATGCCTTCCATACTCATCACGATCCTCTCATGGGTCTCCTTCTGGATCAACTATGACGCCTCTGCTGCCAGGGTGGCTCTGGGTGAGGCATGCCAGACAAATATAGACATCTGGACTCTTTAAAAAGATGGACATGGGGAGGCTGATGTTATTTTCTCCCTCTCAATTTTAACTCCTAAAAAGAACATACTTCACTTACAGAGCAAGTGGAGACAAGTAACATGGCTGGGACGAGTTGAGGAAAATATATCTTGTAATATATATCGAGTCATGCAAGAACACCTGTAGCAGACTTGACATTTAAATAAACTGACAAAGGATAAAGCTTTGGTTTATAGAAGAGGATTCGGCCTTTTCCCTTCAATTCAATCATTTATTCGTTACTGTGTTTTTTGTCTTCATTAATGTTTTACATCGTCATTATACAGTCGTTAAATATAGCACTGCACTAATCCACAAGCGCTCTAGTTTTTTTTTTTTTTTTAGTTTGTTTTCAGTTGAGGGAAAAAGCATATTTTTAGCTTTTTGGAAAATACAACATGATTACCACGTCATTTCCACGTGTACCTCTTCACTAATCACTGTGGATGTTAATTGGGTCAATCATCCACCGGAGTACACCTCATGTTACCGGTCATGGGGGGGGCGATCGTTTTTTTTTTGGTTTCAAGGGGCCTCTAAGCATTCCTGGTTGTCACAATGTCCCTTTAACCTTCTAAAACATGCACGGACTGTGTGGCCTACGAGGTTTGTATTGAACTTCTAGCTTCCTCTGTAACTATCGGAGGCTCCGTGTCTTCTTTTCACCTAACTCCCTCCATCCTTCAACCCGTCCCTCGCCTTCAGTCGACAAGGCAATTTGGCTGATTGACGACTGAGCTGCATTTAGTGATCCGGGGGGTGAGGCATGCATGGGATTTAATGAAAAAAAAAAAAAGCTAAAGCTAATACTCCATAATGGAGGCAGGTCAGCGGAGTTGGGGAATGTAGGATCACTCCGTAGCCTGCACCAGATTCAGAAACCACTTAATTCTGACCTGGTTTCTGGGAATAAAATGGACCTGCGGTGGCTGAGTCACATGACCACCGTGCTGCCGCGCCCCTCCGCTGTTATCGTTAAGCCCTTGGAGCAACAGCCTGGTAAAATTGCCCCGAATCCTATTTTGCGCTGGTCGCCTCACAACTTGCCCGTAAAATATTTTAGTAATTGTTTACTGAGACTCTCAACAGAAACTGCCTTTTAAAAGTCACTCTTTATGTGCTTTGACGGTAGAACAGACAGGAGCAGGAGCTGAGAACACACGTATTCATCTTTCACAACTCCCACACATCTAAAACACTACAGACACAAATTGTAAATTCCCTAAAACAAACAATGTGAAATGCAATCGCTCTACGGAGGGAGCATGTGAGTCAATATGATACATAATATCCATATGCACAGCGAATCCGACAGTAACAAGCACCCAAAGCTGGTTATCGAGACACAGACATGGGGATCAAGTAGATCGGGCAGACGTGTGGTAGTCGCGCGCGTTATAACACATGGGAGTGTCGCACATTCATGCGGGACAGAACAGAGAATCAAGTTTACAAATGATGGTGGTACGTCAATAATAACGATGTTAAAATCGAGGTGCCCGCTCACAACAGCCCCGATGGAAAAATCAAGTGAATGAAATATCTTTCAAATGCCTCCTACTTGTTCTGTTGTAATGGGATGCATGTGAAATTCCCCCCCAGGTATTACCACGGTGCTGACCATGACGACCATTAACACCCACCTGAGAGAAACCCTCCCCAAAATCCCCTACGTCAAGGCCATAGACATGTACCTCATGGGCTGCTTCGTCTTCGTCTTCCTGGCTCTGCTGGAGTATGCATTGGTAAACTACATTTTCTTCGGGCGGGGCCCACAGCGTCAGAAAAGGGCAGCCGAGAAACTGACCACGGCCAACAACGAAAAGATGAGGATGGATCCCAACAAGGTAACGGCGGCTTTTTCGGTTTTGTGAGAAACGCGCGCTCCGTTTTCAGTGCTTGAGGGTGAAGCTTCTGCACGCTCACACTTTAAAATGAATGTAGTTTTCTTTGCTCTAGTTTCACAAACCATGTTTTCTATGCAGTGAATACATTATTCATACAGCTGTCTAAGGAATTTAGAATAATTACAAGAACAAAAAAAAAATGTCAACATTCAAATCAAAAGGGTTGACCTAATGTTTCCTGCCTTTAGTGTGCCGAGGCAGGCGGCCTAATAAGCGGTTTGAAGCCTAAATAAGAGATGCTGCCAGCTGCAACGGAGGGAAAGAAGGGCTCAAAGCCACTTGGCTCTTTGTCTTGTTGTGTTCACTTCCCGGGAGAAGTGAACCATTTACTCACTAGCGGAGATGCAAAATGGCCACCACAACGTGGACGTGCTTAAATCAGCTCGGTAACAAAAAAGAAAAGCCGTTAAACTGGACCTGTGACGTTTTTTTCATGTTCTCTAACGCATTCTATCGCACATATTTGCACTGACTCTTCAGTAACCATGGTGACTGTGCTCGCTTGCAGTGGCTGGTGGGGAATGTAGTTGGCAGGGACGACACTCTGTATGCGAGAATGAAACAAAGGGATCTGGATGGTCACGACTCGATCTGGGAGCCCATCTTTGTGGATGACGGAGCGATTGGACTTGGCGAACAAAAGAACAAGGTAATACGCGGACTTGAAGTCAAACACTGCGACCACCCAGTGGATTTTTGTATTAACGTTATTCGGAGGCAGCTGGAAAAAAAAATACAACAATGGCTTATCATTAAATTGGTAAGACATTAATAATATTATCTTTGTTGTTGGATAATTGATGATCATAATTGTTCGAAAGCTACCCAAAAAAAGCATTTAATTGTGCTCTGTGTTAGCAACATGTCATTTGGAGAAAAACTCTTGTTGCATGATGATGATAATGATGATGGTGATGATGAGGGGCGACACACGTTTTGCATGTGTTTCTCGGGTAGATGGACCCACATGAAAACATCCTCTTGGGCACCCTGGACATCAAGAACGACATGGGCATCTCCGAGCTGGCGCTGGGCCTCAACGACCCACGCAACACCATGCTGACCTACGACAGCTCGACCCTGCAGTACCGCAAGGCCGGCCTCGCCAGGCACAACTTTGGGCGAAACACGCTGGAGTGTCACATGACTCAGAAGAAGAGCCGGCTACGGAGGCGCGCGTCCCAGCTAAAGATCAACATCCCAGACTTGACTGATGTAAACTCTATTGACAAATGGTCGAGGATCATCTTCCCGACGGTCTTCTCCTTATTCAACATCATTTATTGGCTTTACTACGTCAATTGAGAGAAACAGAGGGACAGCAGTGAGTGCGAGAGCAAAGAGCAAAACATGTTGCTCGTTTGTTGTTTGTATTCGGGTCGTGTCATTTTTATGTGATCATGTGAAACTGGACTGAATGACCACATTCAGAACTGGAACTATCATATAACACGTAAAAACCTTATAAAAGAGAGATTACAAACATATATAAGGTGCCTGTTCCTGAGTAACTGTCTGAATTGTACATACTGTGTGCATTATGTATCCTGCCATTTTATTTGTATCTTTCTTTGGATACTTTTCTATGTTTTTGTTACGTTCGATCCGCAGCACACGTTATTATTTGCCAAAAATATCATATCACTTAGAAACCAAAAGACAGCTGACACAAAATTATTGTTAAATATTATTACACTACTTAATAGTGTTTAATGGTGTTTCAGGATGAAGTATGTTAAGCACACCAAATGTGTAGTTACTCGCATTGATTCATAGTACCACGAGGGCCATACAGCATAATGTACCATCAGAGTAACTTTTATACTTTATTATACTGGGAGCTCTAATTGATTCATTTCCAAGAATCCTCTGAGTTAATAAGCCATTTTAAAATGGAAGCATTATGTAATATTAGCAAAAATTCCAGGTTTTAACTCAGATTGCACTAATGAAGAAAAAAAAATTGTATATAGGGACACTTATTATTATAAGGATACTATGACAGAGAAAAAAAAACCTTTCAGCCCTCTATACTCACTTCCTGCATATGTATTTACCACATTGACAGAAAACAAAGTGTGAATTGCTGAAAAGGGCACTTTATATTCTCCAGTCCACCGACCATAACAAAGCACAAGCAAGCCTTCAAAAATCAGCCTTTGACACCATTATCTAAGAATATTTCCGTTTGTTGTCTATTTCTTTTGAATAACAACCCAAATTGATGTAATTAACATTAGTAAAAGTCCTCTGAATTGCGCATCGTTTTCAGATGAAAAATATAGTAAATTCTCATTAAAGGAAAAAGCCGTAAATCCAAAACCAACATCTAATTGACAATTAGAGATGATTTACTAATGATGCTGTGCTTTGGACACAACGTTGATTTTTATAAAACGATTTTGCACATACGTTTTAAAAGCCATAGCGGCTGTATTGTTGTTCTAACACCTGGTGCTTATGGCAACTATCTCAACTCAAAGGGGACTCTATTGATACGATTACAGTCACACTTTCTGCTTCAGATACAGCAAGGTTAAAATGGAGAATTATACGTCTGGCTGCAACACATAAGGACACGCTTCTCATCCATCTCTCCGCAGTTTTGCCACATTGTGTGAATAAATTCTGGCTTTATGGCTTTTTCTGGCTTCCAGCATTCACACACCACCAAATCAGAAGCCACAGCCCCACAGCAACAGACAAAGGGATTTTCACCACTACTGACAACGTGAAGAGGAAGAGGGGGTGACTCCAAGTATCCTTCACAAATGACATAAAAATGCAATCCAGAAAGTGGATTCTTTGTCTCGGGAGTGTTTTGAGTTCGATTCAAAAGGTTAATTTCTGCTGGTATGCCATCAGTATGATTGTGAAAGTGTGTGTGTATAAACACTCAATGTTTTCATGTTTCATTTAAGATAAAGTAAGTAAACACATACAGTCACGTCTCACTGCATGCCCTGTACAGTAGTAACGCCTTGATTCTCCGTTTTTTGCTCCCTTTTCACAGAATTATTTTACTTTATTTGTGCTTTTTTATGTTAAATTCACTAATTCCATTTACAATTGAGCAAACATGAGTCTGTGATTGCAATTTATTAACTATGTCTGATTGGTATTTCAACTATTAATGATGTTATCAAGAGTATTTACATTTTTCTAAAAAGCATTTACATACGTTTTAAAACTGACACTGCTGCATTTTCACAAGCACTGCCCGATAACTGAAATGTAAGCTTTGATTGAACATGGTGTACCGTTCTCAATTACAATAACCTCCGTGGTGTTTACATGTGACTTATTAAAATGAACCGTTTTCACGTTGTGGTGATCCAGGTGTTGAAAAAGTAAATAGTTTATTTTGGTTCTGGGAACTTTTGGATGGTTCTGGTGATTTTGTTTGATCAAATTATTCTCGTATTTCTTTTTCTTACTTTTCTTTTTCAGGATTCATTCAACCAAGAACAAACACTAAAGGGATCCGGATAGATTTTAAGGGTTACTTGTATAGATTATTGTACATTTTTCTATAGATGAGGATGAGTTGGAATAAATTCAGATTCAGAATCTCGTCCCTCAACAAATATAGGTAGTATGTATGTATACATATCATAGAAGAGTATTAATTATCGAATGGATCATTTTAATCGTGTAAATATTGTTTTTTGAATATCATTTTTACAGTAATGTTAAGAGAATGCAAAGGCTGATGTTCAACGATGTAAATAGTCTATTTTGCAGTGTCACTTGACCACCTCTGTTTTTCTTTTTGCTCTATTTGTTTGGCCAAAATGTAATAATCTGTATTCATGAATGTAGTTGATATTCGTTTGCAGCATGTATTTGCTGCAATCTGTCAGCAAAAGGTATTTTCAATCAATTGTACCAATGATCAGCTAGAAAAACACACACAGATTAAAATGTCCAGTGATAGAGAAGCTAGCGATGCCTTTGTATCAACCCGAAAGACAACCATCTCAGGTCAGCACCCTTTCACTCTCAACTAACAACAATACTGCCGCAAACCCAAGAATTCTACTTCAAGTACTCAAAGTAGTCTCCTCTGTTTGACACAAGGCCCGTCCTGCTGTTCAGAGCACACACTTAGACCACAAACAGAAACGGCATGCTTTTTGGGCCCGAAAATAAATTATTTCCCAAAATGAAAAAAAAAAAAGGGAATAAATCCACATCCGCCGCAGGACTCAATGTGTCCAATACGACAATTCTTAAAATGTCCTGAAGGATACTGACCCGTGCGTCACGTGAGTGTGAGAGTGTGTGGTGGATGTGTGTGTGTTCACCAGACACGTCGTGTGTTTCCAAAGCACAGCAGCACCTTGCAAGAAAGGTCTGCCTCATGAGTTCTACACTTCAAATGTGTGTTTGTACTTCACGACGCTTTTTTTGTTTGATATATTTTTATACTTCTATACTCCTGTGTAAAAAAAAACAACAACAACTGCAAACACTGTTTTTGGGCAAAACCTTGTAAATCCAATTTTGGCAATTTTCACATTTATACTCTACAGAATGGTTGCATTGTACTCCAGTGATTCTGGAAACTTAAAACTTACAAAAAAAATCCTGTCAACATCCCTTGTATAGAGTTGAAAAAAAAACAGCTTTTATGTCTATATTCCTGGAAAGTCAAGTTTTTTTTTTTTGAAAACGCAAGGTTCATCAGACAGTCTTTTCTGGAGATCTGGGACAGAGTGACATTCTAAAATGACGGTGTATGTTTGCACACACTCACAGAAGAAGCCTTAGCCTCCTGCCACCCTGGACTTCACTCCAAGGAGCATTTTAATCCTTCTACCCCCCCCTCCCCTTCCCCCTCTCAACACCCTCCACCTTGAAAAAAAAAAAAAAAAACCTTGTATGTGCCACTCACAGGAACATTCCCCTGGAACCCGGAGGTGCCCCCTTCTCTAAGACGAGCCCTGTACGAGTCAGTGTCTGTCTTAACTATGAAAAACCTATGGAGATGAGTACCTTGTCAATAAATATTGTATACAGTTCTAAATCCGCCAGTGGCTTTTTTTTTTTTTTTTTTGCACTTGCTCGAGGAGAAAATTGAGCATTCGGGCATTTGATCAAAATTTTCTAAGGTTATATAATAATCCAGGTGTGGTTGAACTGATGTTTACAAAGTCTAATTGGTCGTGGTTGAGCGACTTCAAACAACACAATGCTAATTGGGATATATTTAGAATCTTAGCTGGCGCTTGTTATGGATTTGATCAACTAGTTCTGCTGTAGATCACAGCTGAAGTTTCAAATAACTTTATTTCAAAGCTCAGTGGCTTTGAGGTCACCTCGACACTCGCTGGCGGCGAGTTGCCAAATGATGCAATCCTCTGTTCATTCATTTTTAATTTGAAGGCTTCACGTCACATAGTTTAATATCATGCATTCAGATGTTGAGGGAATTATGTGAACAAAGCAGAATAACGAGATGCTGAGAGACCCGGCGTGAGGAGATATCTTCAAGAAAATCCTTAAAAACCTTCATGAGAAAAGTTAAATACTTACGTGCAGTTCTGCTGTGAAGCATTTAAGGGATAGAAGTAAAAAAGAGGCCGTTTACAACTCTGCATCCTCCAGGAGTTTGACATTTATTACATCAATATTTTCTATTAATACTTATTGTTACCAGGCTCATCAATACATTTTATTTTCATACAATGCGTGCCTTAAATAAGGTGTACAAACACACAACACACAAACTCACATATTTAAAGCATCAAGGCGGCTCAGAGCCGGTGTATTTTTGCAGAATTGTTCCGTCAAAGGTCAAAGGAGGAGCTTAGCTTTCAACAAAACAGGATTTGGGCTGAGAACAAGGTCTCTTGTGAGAATTCAGTGGAGGTTTTAACTCGTGAAAAAGACCTTGCAGCCTGGTTCATTAAATCCGTAATAATATAACACTATTGGTCCATTTTTTACGGACGGAAATTCGGGAAGGTCAGTGTTTTTTTTTTTTACATACCAAACTTAAATGAGATTCTCTTTAAACATTTTACGATCTCTTATCTTGGTCGATATTTTTCTATTATTTTGCTTCTGAAAAAAAATCCCATGACCAGCTTCAATGCGGCTACACTTACCCCAATAGCCAATATATGTGTGTTAAATGCATACTGTTGCTTACAAATAAACTTTTGGCTCACGGTAGCTTGACTCTCTAATGATACAAATGATTACATTGACATTATTAAGTTGTAAAGTAAACTTCATATTGAAAAAGGGTTGACTAGAAGTTGTTCACTGTGTTCATGCTGAGGCGTTCTCCCTCCTGATCATGTGGACAAGATCAAAGTTTCCCAGTTTCGACAAATGGGGGCTGAAGCATGTGTGATCTGCACTGTGATGGGGGGTCTTGTTGGTGCCTCACATCATGACAGAAACGCTTTTAATGAGAGACGGGGGGGTTTCTGGAAGACAGCTGTCACTACAGACTGCTCATTTGAAGCGGGTGCCACATGACTAAAGCCTTCAAAATATCTGACAGAATTTAGTTTCAAAAGTGATGGAAATGAATGAAAAAGCTCAAAGTTTGTGTCAAAGTTTTTTGTTGGCACATTTCGTCCCGTTTCCAGTTCCAGTTCACTTGCCAGTCAAAAATGCACACGTAAGGCAAGCAAGTAAGTCGGCTTTGTCTAAATGATCTGCATCCCGCGGCAGCAAAGATCATTTCAAGGGTTTCATCGCTCTTTTTTTGCCGCACAGGAAACGGAGGGAGCTCCGGATGGCACATGAGTCATGACACACAACTGTAGGCAAGCCTGGCATTACAACAAAGACGTTAGAGTCTGATGCAAAAAGCTCCTTTTCATCTCCCACCCACAACACACCATTTTTGGTCATCACCAACAGCCCTTGTGCGTGTGCGCGTGTGTGTGTCTGCGTGTCTGTGACCAACCCACGGCGTCATTTTTCTAAACCATCCGGCGTTGCAGATTGAGCGAACAAAAGGAAGCCGTGTTTGTTCAGCCGTTACATCACACCAGCCTCATTGTGGCGGGTGACTCACCTACGAGAGACACTTGTTAAAAATAAAAGCACGGCCTCTGCGTTAGAATTTGGGTTCAAGGCAAACGAAGAAGGATTCAGCCCTAACTTGTAATATAGACGTTTTGTTTGCACTGGAAAATGAACAGTGTGTATGTTAATAAATGCATTCCCAACTGTACTGTGCAGACAACAGAGTCTCAGGAAGCTGACCGCTAAAGTTCCATGGAAGATAATCATGGCTGTAATCTAGGTGTGCGGGTCCCGTTGGCGCTCTCAGCCAACCCCCGAAGCTGAGAGTGTGATGTGTGTGTGTGACGGGTGTGACGGCCCCAGGGGCCCGTGCCCGTGTATGTGTGCCCCGTGTCTCTGTCATTCCAGGCTCCCTGGATGGTTGGCGCTGTTGATAATCAGCAGAATGGAGGCAGCCGGCCACCACTCCGGTCTGTAAGGCCCCATCCTGGCAGGAGGGGGAGGAGCCTGTTTCTCTTTTTTTTGCCCTTGAAGAGGCCCCCGTGGTTTAGTGTAGTTTATCTTTGGTCGGCTGAGTTTTCCTGCCAGCCTTATTTAGTCACATCTACCTTTTGGATGCAGTTTGATTTTGGGACTTTCCAGACTTTGAGTATTCCACTGAAAAGAGGAATAGCGTTTTTTTATTGATAGATTCAACTTCACTGTATTCGTTCTGCTTTGTTCATTTGTTTTCTCGTTGTATTAAAGTTCAAGAACATTTCTTTCGTTTCTCTGGCTCAGCCTCTCTGGTTTTGCTTGTGTGTGGCCCTGGTTAATTAGCAGGAATGTATGTTAATAGTACACTGCTCGCGGACTCATTAAGATTCTGATTAGAGCAGCCAATTGAAACGCGTGTGTGTGTGTGTGTCGATCGCTGCAGCTCCGACATGCGCTGGATGAGCAGATTAAACAACGTTGAAAACGTAACGGATCCTTTAGTGAGACGTTCCTGAGAGGCTCCCAGTGTGCGTGAGATCAATCCCCCCCCCCCTCCAACGCCTTCCAGTTACAATGCTGAATTACTGTTTCGTAACAACAAAAAGAAGATGTCAACATGTTCTGCCAGAGAAAGTGAAGAGGCATTAGCAGGAAGCTGTAGTTACAGGTAAAGCCTCGTCCACATGCAGAACCTATGGGAGGAACAAACGGATCCGTCTAATGACTCGTCTGTTTGGGCATTTTTGGGTGTCCCAGTTTATTTTTTTTCTTCTTCTGTGTTTTGTTGCCTCACTTTTGATTCTGAAAATGTGAGAGCAGGAGTGCTGCTGGAGGAAAACCACACAACGTTCTCCTGGTGTCGTGGGCTCCATGATCCAGCACAGCGGCAGAGCGTTGGGAAGCGCCAAAAGGAGTCGCATTAACAATTCCTTTTGTCGAGCTCGAGCTTGCTGCCTCTCAGTTTCTCTTCATGTGAGTCACACTTATTCTCAGTTTTTCTTCGAGTCAGTCACTGTTCGCTTTTTTTTCTCCTCTCTGTTCATTCCTGTTTTCGATTTTTTGAAGCTAGAAAACAGCCTGTGCAGGTTGTGAGAAAGAGCGTCGCCCCTCTGGTGCAGGGAGCTTCTCCACATTGCAAAATGAGATACCATATGCATTCACAAATGACGTACTCGTGAAGTATTTACACCATGACTGACGTGAGCATCAATGTATGCACTGGAGAATGAATGCAGATTGGATTCATTCATGGCAGGGAGAGGTTTTGATAGAAGTCAGTATTTGTATACATATATTGTACAAACATGCTATCAGATACACCCATAAAATGCAATATAAAAGTTCCCAGTGGAACAAAAGAAAAGGGCTTTTTGTGTTTGTTTTTTTTCTAAACTGTGACCTAAAATGTCTCAACTACACAGTTATTGTACATGTTTGGAAGTAAAGCTATATTGAATTACTTTTTCACGTACAAAGACACTCTTACATACTATATACAGAAAACGCTGTTTAACCTCCGCAATGACACATTTCCATATGTAAATTAACATTAAAAGGCTTCGCACTCCACATATTTGTGGCAAGAAAACAACCACTCTATATATTTGACATGAATCAATCTGATAGGATGGATTTTTGCATAACATTAACACAGTATATAGTGCATTTCGACATACATGTGCAGCACCATTTGGAAAAAGGCAGGAATCAACACAATGAATTATGAGAGAGTGACACGGGGGAATTAGTCACAAGCCATTAGAGCAAACCTTTTTTCTCTACCCTCTGAAAAGTGCTCTGTTGATTTCTAACAGTTTAGTGAATTGAAAGAGAACAATTTACAGCAGACCTGCTGTAGGCGCTGATGTCTTTAATGCCTCAAAGCCAAATGACAGGTCAAATGACTAGTAATGATTTCCTAAATAACCATTTCTCTGCATCTCAATGACAGCTATTAAAAAGAAAGAAAAATGTAAACTCAATATGATATAAGTACAGTATTTGAAGAAATTTGAAGAAAAGTGTTCCAGCTTTTTAATGCCCTTGATTTTAATGACTCATAGATTTTTACTAATAATGATGATACGTTAAATACCTCCTGGAAATATACTGATGTGCCAGATAGACGGTTTGAGTTCAGTTTTTGCCACCAACTCAGAACTCTAAAGACTGGTCTTAACGAGGATCGATAGCAGTTAGAAATACGAGTATAACGGCCAGTTAGTGCAACATGGAATCCATCCCACTTATCTCCTCTCACTTCAGACCGACGGACCAATCTTCAAAAGATGATGAAACAAAAAAAGTGCATAATGACCTCAATGCCAATGTGAATTTCAACATGGTTGTGTTTTTTTTTCTTTTTCTAACAATTCAGAGCTCAGCATAACCAGGCAACAGAACATTTTCCACATGATTGATGTGCCCGTTTGGCCATTTGGTATATTCTCTAGTGGGTACCAGTTATCCAAGCCAAATGCCTATTTATCAACAAAGAACCAGAGGGACTAGAGGGCAAAGAACATGTACACACACACACACACACACACACACACACACACACACACACACACACACAGAAACCCAGACATATGCACCTGCATTTGAAAACACAAGGTGGTCTTCCGGTTCACTGTTTCCATGACGCATGTGACTCTCTTCGCTGTTTGCATCATGCATATTAATCACATGCCCTTTGATGTTAAAGATTCATAGCGCAGGCGTGAATTGCATGCTATGTATGTGTGCTGCCAACCATCGACAATCCTTTCTCGAGGTTGACGTAAATAGGTCACTGGATGAAGCAAAGAGACGACGTATGGAGCATATTGAGAAAAAGAGTTAAGTCTCCTCTCATGTGTCCATGATGAAATGTGCAGAAAGACACACATTAGTCTGCCTGCCCTTTTCCAAATAAATCATATAAACATATAGTTGGTCTGGTCCGGCAATACATAGTGATTGATTGATTAAAATCGTTTCAAGAACTGCACACAAATCACAAAAAAACAACCATATCCCAACACAACAAAACACACAACACATTTCACGAAATCTGTTCCCTTTATTATGACATCGAGATGATTCACGCAGACTTTGTGGTTGCAGCGATATACGCCTTTTTATTATGAGTTCGCAATTTCCGAGCAGGGGCATAAAGAAATGGTTTAGTGATTTAGTAGAGGCACGAGTTGCTTATTTTTCATTTTGCACAGTGCAACACATCTTATTTTGTCTCTTACCAATGCAATGCAATGTGATTCATGGAGATAAGAATCTTTTATCTTTTCCTTTTTTTTTCCAAGCAAATCCAATTTAAATTTTATGCCATCCGTTCACAGTGAAACGGTTGCAGTTAGATTGTGGAACAAAATATTTTAGTTTCTCCCGGATTATTTCTTTTTAGTTTCTTGCAAAATGTATTCTAGTGCTGCATGTGTGTCATCAAATGTAAATCTAAATCCATGCTGGGCTGTTTTGTATCGTCAAAATCACATTCGTAATAGTTTTACAATTAGATTTTTTTTTTGAGTCAAAGTTTTGTTTTTCTGTGTTTTTTATTTTTGTGTTGATGTTGAATATGTTTCTTTGTGTTGTGTCTATTTGCAGGGTTTTAATTGGTACCACTGCAGCATGTATATTACATTTTATATAGGCTTCTCAACAAAGAATAGCCAATTGTGAATAAAAATGTCATTATATTTATTCAATTGCTACGCAACCACACTATTTATAACGATTGCAGTGTTTATCCAGCTACACTGTGGAAGGGATGAGTTGGGGTAGCTACAACATAGATGCTGATACTATTCAGGGTAATACCATCGCTCTGAAAGTTCTGACTTAGGTTAAACCAGAGAGCAGAAAGTGATTTAGAAAACACAAAAAGCTGGGATCCACAGCGATGTCCACACACCACACCAAAGGTGGAGTTCAGCGAATGCTCTCGTCCAAAAATAGAACAAAAGTCCCAAATATAGCGCTCATGGAAAATTGCATGACATCTTCCAAAACCGCCCTCCCGCAGTCCTTTCTAAAACAAAACAGACGTCAGTGAAATCCTCCTCACTGTGTACACAGTGCTGGTCGAGGGACTGGGTGGGTGAGGTCATCGTTGAGCGTGACCTCCACTTCCTGTTCGAGTAGCACGTGTTGAGGAGGAGAGGCGCTGTGAGAATTCGCCTCGCTGTGCACACGCGTCGCACCGCTACGCGC